>NC_059125.1:22777729-23079729 GCF_020740685.1 Jaculus jaculus
GCATTTCTCTAATGATTAGGGATGATGAACATTTTCTAAGTGTGTGTTTGGTTTTGGCATTTTGTGCTGCCAATTTCATTTGTCTCAGAATGAAATTATCCTTTTATTTATTCATTAGTTTATTGATTATTCAGTTGCAGTTCAGATTATTCAGTATACAGTTTAATTTCTATATATTTGTGAATTTCCTAAACTTCCTTGTGTTATTAATTTCTTGTTTATACTTATATGCTCAGAAAATATCATTGTTTTGTACCTTTACATATAATACACTTTTAAAGCACCCGTGAATGAGACTATGTATTTAACTATTTTTTTGTTTTTGTATTTAACTATTTTTGAGTTTTACAATGTGCTGTATAATATATGCAGAAGGATGATTAACATTTTCTTAAGTTTGTGTTTGTCATTTGTACATCTTCCTCTGTGAACTGCCTATTCATCTCTTTGCCCCATTTGGTGAGTGAGGTGTTTGTCTTCTTATTGTTTAGAATTTTGAGTCCTTTGTCGATTCTAGAGATTAGGTCTCTATCAGTTGGATAACGCATAAATATTTTCTCCAATTCTGTCAGTAATCTGTTGGCTTTGCTTATAATATGATTGTCTGTAAAGTAACTCTTCAGCTTCATATGATCCCATTGGTTGAGTGACTGTGTAAGATTGTGAGCCACTGGGTTTTTTTTCAGGAAATCTTTTTCCATTCCTATATC
This sequence comes from Jaculus jaculus, assembly GCF_020740685.1. Lineage (NCBI taxonomy): Eukaryota > Metazoa > Chordata > Mammalia > Rodentia > Dipodidae > Jaculus > Jaculus jaculus. Next base: position 22,778,440 of record NC_059125.1, read on the forward strand.
ATGGAAAGTACTTCCTAAATTTTCGAGTTTCTGGTTGTATGTTCAGGTCTTTGATCCATTTGGATTTGAGTGTAGTGCATGGTGAAATGTGTGGATCAAGTTTCAGTTTCTTGCATGTGGTTATCCAGTTTGTCAAGCACCATTTGTTTAAGATGCTATCTTTTTTCCAGCCTATATTGATCAGGCCTTTGTCGAATATCAAGTAGCTATAGTTGCTTGACCCAAAATCCAGGTCCTCAAGTCTATTCCATTGCTCTATACTCCTGTTTTTATGCCAGTACCATGCTGTTTTTATTACTATGGCTTTGTAGTATAGCTTTAGATCAGGTATGGTGATGCCACCAGAGGTATTTCTTTTGCTGAGGATATGTTTGGATATGCGAGGCCTTCTGTTTTTCCATATGAAATTTGAGATCATTTTCTTCTGTCTCTGTGAAGAACTCTGTAGGGATTTTGATTGGAATTGCATTAAATCAATATATTGCCTTTGCTAGGATTGTCATCTTCACAATGTTAATTCTGCCTATGCAGGAGCATGTTAGGTCTTTCCATCTTCTCAAGTGCTCCACAATTTCTTTTTTGAGAGTTTTTATACTTTCGTTGTATAGATCTTTGACGTCCTTGGTTAATGTTATTCCAAGTTTTTTTTTTTATTTTTAATTTTTATTAACATTTTCCATGATTATAAAATATATCCCATGGTAATTCCCTCCCTTCTCACCCCCACACTTTCCCATTTGAAATTCCATTCTCCATCATATTACCTCCCCATTACAATCATTGTAATTACATATATACAATATCAACCTATTAAGTATCCTCCTCCCTTCCTTTCTCTACCCTTTCGGTCTCCTTTTTACCTTACTGGCCTCTGCTACTAAGTATTTTCATTTTCATGCAGAAGCCCAATCATCTGTAGCTAGGATCCACATATGAGAGAGAACATGTGGTGCTTGGCTTTGTGGGCCTGGGTTACATCACTTAGTATAATACTTTCCAGGTCCACCCATTTTTCCCATTCTGTAGGTTGCCTCTTTGCTTTTTTCACTGTGTCCTTTGTAGTGCAAAATCTTTGTAATTTCATGAGGTCCCAGTGATTAATCTGTGGTTTTATTGTCTGAGCAATTGGGGTTGTATTCAGAAAGTCTTTGCCAAGACCAATGTGTTGAAGGGTTTCCCCTACTTTTTCCTCTAGCAGTTTCAGAGTTTCAGGTCTGATGTTAAGGTCTTTAATCCATTTGGACTTAATTCTTGTGCATGGCGAGAGAGAAGAATCTATTTTCATCCTTCTGCAGATATATATCCAGTTTTTAAAACACCATTTGCTGAAGAGGCTGTCTCTTCTCTACTGAGTATTTTTGGCATTTTTATCGCATATCAGGTGGCTATAGCTACTTGGGCTTACATCTGGGTCCTCTATTCTGTTCCACTGATCTACATGTCTGTTTTTGTGCCAGTACCATGCTGTTTTTGTTACTATGGCTCTGTAGTATAGGTTAAAATCAGGTATGGTGATACCACCAGCCTCATTCTTATTGCTCAGTATTATTTTAGATATTCAAGGTTTTTTTGTGATTCCAAATGAATTTTTGGATTGTTTTTTTCTATTTCCATGAAGAAAGCCTTTGGAATTTTGATAGGGATTGCATTAAATGTGTAGATTGCTTTAGGTAAGATTGCCATTTTCACAGTATTGATTCTTCCAATCCAGGAACAAGGGATGTTTCTCCACTTTCTAGTGTCTTCTGCAATTTCTCGCTTGAGTGTTTTAAAGTTCTCATTGTAGAGATCCTTTACTTCTTTGGTTAGGTTTATTCCAAGGTACTTTTTTTTTTTTTTTTTTTTGATTCAATTGTGAACGGGAGTGATTCTCTGATTTCATCCTCTGTGTGTTTGTTGTTAGCATATATGAAGGCTACTGATTTCTGTGTGTTAATTTTGTATCCTGCTACATTGCTGTAGGTTTTGATCAGCTCTGACACTTTGCTAGTAGAGTCTTTAGGGTCACTTATGTATAGAATCATGTCATCTGCAAATAATGATAACTCGATCTCTTCCTTTCCAATTTGTATCCCTTTTATGTGTGTCTCTTGCCTTAGTGCTATGGCTAAGACTTCCAAAACTATATTAAATAAAAGTGGGGACAGTGGACACCCTTGTCTTGTTCCTGATTTTAGTGGAAAAGCTTCCAGGTTTTCCCCATTTAGTAATATGTTGGCTGTAAGCTAGTCATAAAAAGCCTTTATTATATTGAGATATGTTCCTTCTAATCCCAGTCTTTGTAGGACTTTTATCATGAAGGGATGTTGGATTTTGTCAAATGCTTTCTCTGCGTCTAATGATATGATCATGTGATTTTTGTCCTTCAACCCGTTTATGTAATTTATTACATTTATAGATTTGCATATGTTGAACCATCCCTGCATTTCTGGGATAAAGCCTACTAGGTCAGGGTGAATGATCTTTTTGATATACTCTTGTATTCTGTTTGACAATGTTTTGTTGAGAATTGTTGCATCTATGTTCATGAGGGAGATTGATCTGTAATTTTCTTTTTTTGTTCTATCTTTGCCTGGTTTTGGTATCAGGGTGATGCTGGCCTCATAGAAGGAGTTTGGTAGAATTCCTTCTTTTTCTATTTCCTGGAAAAGCTTAAGAAGCAATGATGTTAGCTCTTCCTTAAAAGTCTGGTAAAATTCAGCAGTGAATCCATCTGGGCCTGGGCTTTTTTTAGTTGGGAGATTATTGATAACTGTTTGGATCTCCATGTTTGTTATAGGTCTATTTAAGTGATTAATCTCATTTTGATTTAATTTAGGTAGGTCATATAGATCAAGGAAATCATCCATTTCTTTCAGATTTTCATACTTTGTGGAGTATATGCTTTTATAGTATGTCCCTATGATTTTTTGAATCCAAGGTTTTTTTTGTTGTTGTTGTTGTTGCTATTGAAAATGAGACTATGTCCCTTATTTCTTTTTCTGTATCTTTGTCATTTGCATACACAAATGCTACCGATTTTTGTACATTGATTTTATATCCTGCTACTTTGCTGTAGGAGTTAATCGCCTTCAGGAGTTTTGGCATGGAGTCACTTGGGTCTCTTACATATACAATCATGTCATCAGCAAATAGAGCTAACTTAACTTTTTCCTTTCCAAATTTTATCCCTTGTTTTTACTTCTCCTATCTTATTGCTAGAGCTAGGACTTCCAGAACTATATTGAAAAGCAGAGGTGAGAGAGGACATCCCTGCCTTGTTCCTGATCTTAATGGGAATTCCTCCAGTCTCTCTCCATTAAGTATTTTTCGGGCCTTTGGAGCTTTGTATATTTCCTTTATTATGTTAAGATGTGAACCGGCCATGCAGATTCTCTCCAATGTTTTGATCATGAAGTGATGTTGTATCTTGTCAAAGGTCTTTTCTGCATCTATCGAAATGATCATGTGGTTTTTATGTTTAAGCTTGTTTATGTGGTGTATTACATTGACAAATTTTCGTATGTTGAATCACCCTTGTGTTCTTGGGATAAATCCCACTTGGTCAAGGTGGATAATGTTTTTGATGTGTTGTTGGATTTGGTTTGCGAGTATTATGTTCAGGATCTTTGCATCTAAGTTCATTAGGGAAATTGGCCAGTAGTTTTCTTTTCTTGTGGCATCTCTGCCTGGTTTTGGGATTAGGGTGATACTAGCTTCATAGAAGGAGTTGGGTAGCTTTCCCTGTTCTTCAATTGTGTGGCACAGTTTTAGGAAGATTGGTTTGAGTTCTTCCATGAAGGTTTGATAAAATTCGGCTGGGAATCCATCTGGTCCTGGACTCTTCTTTTTTGGGAGATTTTTTATTACTTTTTCAGTTTCCATGAGTGTGATGGGTTCATTGAGGTGATTAATCTGCTCTGAGTTTAGCTTTGGTAGATGATATGCGTCAAGGAATTTATCCATCTTCTCCACATTTTCCAGTTTTGTGGAGTAGAGGTTTTTGAAATAAGTCCTGATGATTCTCCCAATTTCACTTATGTCTGTTGTGATCTCTCCTTTTTCATTTTGAATTTTGTTAATTTGGAGTCTCTCCTTTTTTGCTTGATCAAATTGGCCAGAGGTTTTTCAATCTTGTTCATTTTTTCAAAGAACCAGCTCTTTGTTTTGTCAATTGCCTTAATTGTTTCCTTGTTTTCCAATTCATTAATTTCTGCTCTGATTTTAATTATTTCTTTCCTTCTGGAGATCGTTGGGTTGGATTTTTCTTGTTTTTCCAGTGCCTTTAGGTGGATGGTTAGGCTATTGATTTGGGATCTTTCTGTCTTTTTTATGGAGGCATTGAATGCTATGAATTTTCCCCTGAGGACTGCCTTCATTGTGTCTCATAAGTTTTAGTATGATGTGTTCTCATTGTCATTCAATTCCAGGAATTTTGAAATTTCATTTTTTATTTCATCCACTATCCATTTATTGTTTAAGAATGTGCTGTTCAGTTTCCAGCTGCCATTGGGATTCTTGGTGGATCTTTTGTTGTTGATTTCTAGCAATATAGCATTGTGTTCTGATTCATGCAGGGAATTATGTCAATTTTCCTGAATATGTGGAGGCAGTCTTTGTGACCCAGTATATGATCTATTTTAGAGAATGTTCCATGGGCTGCTCTGAAGAATGTGTTGTCTGTGGATTTGGGATGGAAAGTTCTGTAGATTTCTGTTAGTTCTAAGTGCCCTATGGTTTTGTTGATCTCTCTTACTTCCCTGTTGAGTTTCTGTTTGGATGATCTGTCTATTACTGATAATGGTGTGTTAAAGTCCCTAGCTATTATGGTGTTGGTGGTTCTTTTTGTTTTATTGTCAAGTAGGTTTTGTTTTTTGAACTGTGGTGCCCCTGTGTTTTATTCATACAGATTTATGATTGTAATATCCTCTTGATGAATTGTTCTCTTGATAAGTAGGAAGTAGCCTTCTTTGTCTTTTTTGATTATTTTTGGTTTGACATCTATTTTATCCGATATTAACATAGCTAACCCTTCTTGTTTCTTATTCCCATTTGCTTGGAATATTATTTTCCACCATTTCACCCTGAGGAGATTTCTGTCTTTATTGGTAAAGTGGGTTTCTTGGAGGCAGTAGATTGAGGGGTCTAATTTTTTGATCCACCCTGTTAGCTTGTGTCCTTTGATGGGTGAATTAAGGTCATTAATATTTAGGGTAATGACTGTGAGATTTGACTTGATCCCTGTCATATCTTATCATATTGCTCTAGCTTAGTGATGGTAGCATCCACATGATTATCGGTCCTTTGTTGCTTCCCTGCAAGTTCTAGCAGTAGGTTGGTCAGGGTTGCATTGCTCATAGCTTCCAGTTGATGTTCTGATCCTAAAAACTCTTCTATGTTTTGGTTAGATTTATCTGGACTGGGTGATTTATCTGGATTTTCTTGCATTGTATTTTTCATGTTATTTCTTTTGCCCTGTGGTCTGCCCATAACAGTGTATGGACAGGTAGGTGGGTGGACCAGCCTGGGCTCTAGCTCAATGGTAATCCAAGGAAGCCTGGGGCAGTTGCCAAGCAGCCTGGATTTTTGCTAACTCTTGGCAAAGCCGCCTATCTATAGCCTGACAGGGGCACCAAAGTTGCCTGAATTCTCACCCAGTAATGCACCAAGGCTGCCTGCTGTGGAGCTTGGAGGGGGACTGAAGTAGTAAGACCTGAAGCTGCCCAAACTCTGACTGGGAACACTGGGACCTGCAAACTGTCTGTGCTCCCCCACCACAAGGGAAAGGGGGATGTGTGGCCACGGACAGGTAGGGGATGGCACCTGAGCTGGTGCTAGTTACTCAGTCTGGGCTTGTGTCGCCTTTGCTGTGTTACTGGGCCTGCTGCACATGCAGTTGTAGTGCAGAGGCTGCTGCGGAGGGCATGGGATCCGGGCACAGCAGAGGCTGGCTTGCAGGCACATGATCAGAGCACAGCAGCGTGGGCTCTGGCAGCTGCCCAATTAGAGCACAGCGGTAGCAGTCCCCGTGGGTGTGTGAATGGAGCACAGCGGTGGGCCGGCGCATGGATGGGAGCACAATGGTGGAGGTCCCCGCGGGTGTTGAGATCCCTGTGGGTGTGCGAATGGAGCACAGTGGTGTAGGTCCCCGTGGGTGTGCGATCAGAGCATAGCCACTTGGGGCACAGCAGCTGTATGGGGGGTGTAGACTACCCACCAGAGAGGGGATCCATGATTCCCTGTTTTTCCCCACTCTGTGCCCTCCCACTGGCAAGAAGACCCTGATAACACTTAATTTCTTGCCTTTCTTTCCCTGGTATTTTCAGTGCAGCTAGACGGCCACCATCTTGGCCAGAAGTCCGTTTTTTTGTTTTGTTTTGTTTTGTTTTTCGAGGTAGGATCTTACTCCAGCCCAGGCTTACCTGGAATTAACTCTGTCATCTCAGGGTGGCCTTGAACTCATGGCCATCCCCCTACCTCTACCTCCCACATGCTGGGATTAAAGGTGTGCGCCACCATGCCCAGCACCTTTCCATTATCTTATTAGGTCTAGTCTAGTGATGGCAGCATCTACATGATTATTGGTCCTTTGTTGCTTTTCTGCAAGTTCTGCCAGTAGCTTCATCAGGGTTACATTGCTCATAGCTTCATTTTGGTGTTCTGATCCTAATGTCTCTTCTATGTTTTGCTTAGAGATGTTCATTGTAGGACTAGGTGATCTTACTGGTTGCATTTGATTTTTCATGTTATTCCTTTTGCACCGTGGTCTGCCCATCACAGTGTATAGGCAGGGAGAGTAGGACTGTGTTCTCTATGGGTGGAGGAAGTGGTGCCTCTTGGAGGAGCTGGCCTGGGCTAGCCAGCAGGCAAGCAAATGGGCTGAGTGGTCCTGAGCTAATAAGTTAGTGGATGTATCAGTCTGAGCTCGCATGCAGCAGGAAGCTGAAGCAGCATGAGGCCAGATGCCAAAGCAGCCTGAGATCAAACAGAGAGAGACACCAAAGCACAAAGCACAAAAGTAGCCTAAACTCACACGTGGTGGTACACTGCGACACTGAAACTGCCTGAGCTCGTGGGCAGCGGGCTGCTGGCTTGGCAGATGGGGGATTGCCCAGGCAGACAGGCAGAGTGAGTCTGAACTCATGTGGGCAGGTGGCCAGAGTAGTAAGTGGGCAAATGGGTAGAACAGGCTAAGCCTGCACTCAGTGCACATGTGGTGGGCAGATGGACTGATGTAGCCTGAGCTCAAGAAGTCCAGAGAGTGGAGACTGCCCAAGGTCATGCGTGGGCAGGGGTGGCAGGGAAATCGCCCCTGTGCAGTGAGGCAAGTGGAACTATGTTGGCCTGAGTACTCTTTCCTACAGTAAGTGCGGAAGTATCCTGAAGCTGGGACTGTGGGTACTGCAGATGCTTGGGGGTTTGGGGTCTGCTGGACTACCCGCAAGTGAGGGAATCAGTGATTACCTTTTCACCCCCTCTGTGCCTTCCCATTGGAGATCTATTAGAGATTGCTCTCCCCTAAAAGACCCAGTGAACCCTTAATGCCTTGTCTTTCTTTCCTGGGAAGGTGTGGCACAGTTAGGCAGTCACTTTCTTGACCCGAAGTGACTCATATCCAATATTCTTGCTTGTCTTTCTATTAAAGCATATTTCTTTTTTTTTACTTTTTATTTTTTATTTTTATTTTAAAGCATATTTCTATGTTCTATCTACAGCCATTCAAGTGCTGCCACATTTTAAGACAAATTTAAATATTCATTTATATAACAGAATACTACAGAATCTCATTTGTGCTCATAGGCAGATGACTTTTCACAAAACTCTTTAGCTCTGATTATTTATAATATCAAAAATATCTGCAGTTAGATCAAATACTTCTTAAAGTCAGGGATGATGTCTATGTATTTCTTTGAATATCCCATTGTGCATTTTACTGCTGTCTCCTTGCATGTATGTTGAGTATAACAGAAATCTGTTAAATTTCACTCACTATATTTAACTGGGACACACAGAACTTAGGTTGATTATAAATACAGGGAAGATACAGACTTAAATGTCTTTTGTTCTGATTAGTATTTAATGTCCCACTATGTTATAGCCTAGAGACTAAGAAAAGTTGATAGTTAAAAGGTATCATAAATTGATACTTATAATATGTAGGTTTGTCTCTATGTGTGTATTTGCATGTGTGTTTATGCATTTTAACTCTGAGTCTTACTTCATAATCTTTATTTTTCATATGCCTTGATGTGACAAAGAAGAAATAACCCAGGAAAATGAATGAAGACTCTATATGCTGACCCTAGGATCTTGTCTTACATGTTGTTCCTCATAGTCTACTCTATTAGAACTGATTTTTTACAACAGCTGCATGACATAATAACATATTATTAGCAATAATTACATTTTGATGAACAATGACTGGAAAAGATATAGCACACGTACTTTAAATTATTTGCTCTTCACTTTTAAAAAGTAAAAATAATTATATTTTTGAAATTATCATTATTCTTTGTCTATGGGAGATTTAAAGAATATTGGGGGGGCTTGGAGATAACTCAGTGGATAAAGCACCAAGAGTACTCAAATTTACTTCTAGGACCCTGAATAGAAAGCCTCTTGGATGGTTTCTCTAATCCAGAACACTGTGAGATGGGAGGAGTCATGAGAATATCCCAGAAGCTCCTGGAAAGAGCAACAAAAAGAACAATGGAGTGAGAACCCAGAGACATACATCCTGCCTCTAATGACGTGAAAAGGCCATGACCTACCCAAAAGTAGTCATTTGACTTCCTTATGCAAATGGTGCCATGAACATGCCTGCACTTATACCCACACAAGGATGTACACACAAGTAAATAAATAAATAAGTAAAATAATAGGGAAAATACTCATCATAAGGAACCAAAGAAACAACAATTAATGGATATAGAATGTATAAAATCATTGTATTTTTTTTTATCTTACAGATTTATTTTCATGAAAACTTATGAGGTGGTATGTAATAAACACATTTTAAAGTAAATTGGGTGTTTTCTTTGATGTATTATTCTTGGTATGATTTTTCAAATATTTTATTTATTTATTTGATAGAGGGCAGGGGAGAGAAAGAGGAAGAGGCAGATAGAGAATGAACACATCAGCACCACAAGCCACTGGAAGCGAACTCTAGATGCAGGTGCAACCTTGTGCATGTGGCTTACATGTATACTGGGGAATTAAACTTGCGTCCTTGGGTTTCACTGACAAGCACATTAACTTCTTTTTTTTTAATATTTTTTAAATTTTATTTATTTATTTATTTGAGAGCGACAGACACAGAGAGAAAGACAGATAGAGGGAGAGAGAGAGAATGGGCGCGCCAGGGCTTCCAGCCTCTGCAAACGAACTCCAGACGCATGCGCCCCCTTGTGCATCTGGCTAACGTGGGTCCTGGGGAATCGAGCCTCAAACCAGGGTCCTTAGGCTTCACAGGCAAGCGCTTAACCACTAAGCCATCTCTCCAGCCCCACATTAACTTCTAAGCAATCTCTACAACCCCCTTGATATGACTTTATCACACCCATTAATTGGAATGATAATCAGTTGATATAAGTATGTTTATATCCAAATAAATGCATAGGCATGGAGAATTGGAAATAAATGAATTATACAAAACAATGATCACAATTATATATGCATGTGAAATTTTCAAATAAATACTAAGGAATGTGTATCTCTTTTATGAGTTCTATATTTAACTTGTACAAATAGCTATCTTGTCCAAAATTTCTTAGGCCTAGTGAAAAAAAAATCTTGAAATCTTTTCCTTGAGTGTCTTAATAATTTCCTTTTATTGCTAACTTACTCAATTTCTCAATTTTTAAGAATACTTCATTGATCCTCTCTCTCTCTCTCTCTCTCTCTCTCTCTCTCTCTCTCTCTCACACACACACACACACACACACACACACACACACACACACACACACACACATACACCCTACAAATGAAACTTTTGAATAAGCTTTATTGCAAATATAAGGAGAAGCATGATAGGGCATAATCTTACTGGTACAGTAAACATCATCTCTCAGCAAGTCTCTTTATCAGGACTCCGGAGAGGATTTTAGCATAAAGTGGGCCATGACCAGAAAGAAAGAAAGAAAAAAAAACCCTCAGATGATATAGTGCTTATGCATTTTGGTGGGTAACTAGCTTGCTTATGCAGATTTCTATTTTTCTAATGAAAAGAAATCCCAAACCATAAATAATTAAGGAAGAATAGAATGAAAACTTTTGATTCTAATTAAAATTTTGAATTATTTTTAGTTTAAAATGTTGAAGTTTGGGGGCTGGATAGATAGCGTAGTGGTTAAGGCATTTGTCTGCAAAGCCAAAGAATCCTGGTTCAATTCTCCAGGACCCATATAAATCAGATACACAAGGGGGCGCATGCATCTGGATTTCATTTGCAGTGGCTGGAGGCTCTGTTATACCTATTCTTTCTTTCTCTCTCTCTCTCAAATAAAGAAATAAAATATATTTTAAAAATGTTGAAGTTTTCAGTATTTTTATAGTATAAATTATTTTCTTCTTTATCTGATATCCTTATACCATTGCATAAGGGTAATATATATTTATTAAATTTTTACTTTCCATGACCGAAGCTGATATAGTAATGTAGAACACATTAAATGGAAAAGAAATTGTGGCCCTTTTGCTTTAGGAACTGATAGCATTGTGGTAAAATAAGTTTTACTGTGTGGGGCCAGTATAAAGTGATGAGATGAATGACAATTTATAGTTACAGACATTTTTAGTCAAGACACTTCAATGTGAATCAGAAAAGGGCCATACTGGAATGATAAAATAGTGCACAGGTTATTATTGTGTGTCCTTTGGGCTTAAAGACATACCCATACTTGACTCCTCAATTTATGCTATTTTTGAATCTCAGAGAAGGAAAGTCCCCTGTGCATATCAACAATATGACTTCAACTGAGGTTTGATGGCATATGCTTATCACCCTAGCACTTAGAAGGGTCAAGTAGGAAGTTTGTTAGTACTAGGCCAGCCTAGGCTACTCTGTCTCTGAAATTAAAGAAGAAAATCGAGTGAATTTATGTCTGTTTTTAGCAGTCAGTAGAGCTATGATATACCCCATGAGAAAATGAAAGCTAGGTAACTGGGGAAAAGTGTTAGTAAGTCCATTATGGGTTGGATTGCCAATGCAATGCAGATTTAAAATAAATATGTAGAGGATAGAGAGATTGGTTAGTGATTAAGGTGCTTGTCTGTGAAGCCTAAGGACCTAGGTTAGATTCTCCAGTACCAACTGAATACATATACACAAGGTGGCACTTGCGTCTGGAGTTTGTTTGCAGTGGCTGAAGGCCCTGGCACACCCATATTCCTTCTCTCCCTCTCTCTCTTTTTCTCTTTCCTTCTCTCAAATAAATAAATAAAACATTATAAAATAAAATGAACCGATAGGTAGACAGGAAATTTTTAATAAGAAAGCTAAATTAAAACATTGATCATTTATGTACAGAAATGTATAACAAACCATCAGAATATAGACCTACATAATCTTCCCTACATGTGCTACACATCGGAAATTCCGAAATTTTTGTTGGATATAAGGATATCTGAAGTAAGGTCTACTAAAATGATCATATATGAAGTGGTTAAAGTAGTACTATTGGGAAAAAAGATAACTCAATTAAACAGCCTGACAAGGAAAACAACAGGTACTAGGTTATAAATACTGCTTCTTGCTGAGAGTTATGTTTCCAATTTCCAAGTAATAGTATAGCTCCATGTTAACATTGACAGTACTAGATCATTGAGTTGGGAAATTTATGTTCTAGAATGTATTATCCTTTGTTTCAGATTCTGTACTAAGGAAAATAGGCAATGGAGGTGAATTTCAAGTCAGTTTTCTTCAGGTTAAGTACAGGAATTATTTTTCCATATTACCATCATCTCACTGGGTATTCAGGAACCCACTTGTACTCAACCTGGCCAACATGATGTGAAGATGCAAGCTGAGTCTAGTTGCAAGAAAGGAAGGATATGCCATGCCAACATCTGCTCAGCACAAAAGAAGAGCTGTATCTACTCAAATAGAAATCAGGAGATACTGAAAGGTAGCCAGTTGAATAAGGTCATCACTTACTCACCTCCCATCTGATTCCCAGAAACTCATTTGATAGGTGGCTTATAGTCACCATTCATTTGCAGGTACATTCTCTTTTGTGGGTTCCACACAATCCACATTGTTTAAATCTTTGCTCTTTAATTCTTCTGTATCTTTTGAATCTTCTCTGGCAAGAACACATTCAAAAACTCAGATTGGGCACACAGCATCTGCAACCAAATGTATTGGACATGAAGCCTACTCAAGGGGAGATAACTCATACCTGGTTCTGGAAACCAAGTCATTATCCGATGGTCAGGAAACTCATAATTCAGAGAGAAGTCTCTACTGCTCTCTGGAGTGAGGACTTGCACACCAAAACAAAATCTCTTCAATAACTTTGCCTACCCACTTTAACCTAAGCTACTCTCACACTTGATGGCAGAATCTATCCTATTTTTACAGATGGCAAAGAAAGCAGAGGAGAGAAAAGATCCATCTATAAGACAAGAAGATATCCAACAGCCCATAAGGAGATGTGCCACCTGTATCACATCTGCCAGGGCCCAGGAGAAATTGTAGAGGTAGCAGCAACATGAAGACTCTCTTACTTCTAACCTGACACAGCTGCAGGGTGATGGTGACAGGCAGTGATCAATCAAAACCTATCAAAGAAGAAATCCAGAGGCTACAAAGAACTCAACTCTAAATCTGAATGCTAACAGGCCTTCCATGGCTCAGAGAACAATGATAAAGAGGGAGTGGTTAGAAATATCCAGAGACATAGACCCCTGCTACCCCACTGGGACTGAGGCCTTCATGCCTCATAGTGGATACCATGATACCAAGGGAAAGGGCCCCCAGAGAGATAGGGGCCAAGCAAGAGGACACCTAATCCTAGCCATATATATATATATATATATATATATATATATATATATATAATATTAATATATATTAATAATGTAATATATGTATATATATTATATATGTATATTAGAGGCTAGCATTAGGTATACATACATATATATATATATATGTATATATATATGTATATAGGTGTATATATATATGTATATGTATATGTATATGTATATATATATTCAGATTGAGGAGGATAGCTCTCTGGCTTTTCATTCATAATGATTTTTATTATTTGAGTTCATCTATAACAGTCTGAAGTAAGTATATTCACTGGAAGTTTTCATTTAAAAATTTCTGAAAGCAGAGGGCCTTCAAATTTGAAACACATCAGATATGATTATATAGGGGATATCATCATGTTTCTCACAAATGTTGGGGAAATATATAATCATAGGAAACACTGAATTTTATTATGAGAAATATAATTTAAATCATATAACAGAATTATTGTCCTGTTTTCACCGTGGAAAGGGGTTACTGGTTTGAAAATAAAACAGATATCAAGCATTTCTTCATGCTTGCTTTATATAACACTGAGGTTTTAAATAATACATCACTTTATTTAAAATCTATTTACATGGTAATTGCCACTGTATAATGTATGAAAGATCACTTCACTGAATTTAAATCTGGTTTGCAATGTGGGCTTGCCATATATTTTATTATTTTAAAAAGCCTCTTAAATTACCCTTTGTGTATTTCTAAAATACAAGTACCTATTTTTAGAAAAACTATAATAATGAACTTTAGCTATTGCTAACCTCTTTTGCGATCTTTCACTTTCTAAATCCAGCTGTATTTCTGAAATGCCACTCTACTTTTATATAAAAAAAAAAAGTAGGCAGCAAAAACAGACTTAAATACCACCTAGGAGAATGCTATTTTTTTGGAATTCTATTTTGAATGTCTTACATGATAGAACAGACTTTTTAAAAGCCTGCTTTGAACAGTATATCTGAAGAAAATTAATTATTCTGAAGAATTTTTTAAAGAGCATTAATGACTTTCTTATTATGGGGCTCTAGATAACCACAGAAAGAACCATTGATGGTTGCTACAAGAGTTCAGTATGTTTTTCCATAGGCTCTAGTTGTTCTCTATTTCTTATTCTATATTCAAGTCTTGATTTTTTAGAGGCATCAATAACTTTCAGTGTAGGGCTTTTCTTTCTTTATCTCTATTTGTCACTAATGCTATCAAATTTCCCATGAGCTTCATGGAAATCTTGCATGTAATAAGTACTAAATGTCTGCACAGTAATTTTATAACTATATTTGACAGTCAGAGAATAATTTATTTTTATTTATTTTTATTTTTTAATTAGTTTTCTATTCAGCAAATACAGGCAGTTTGGTACCATTATTAGGCTATGGATATGACCTACCCCCTCCCCATTGGCCCCTCCTTGTTGAGGTATATGGGTCATGCCTTGGAGAGTTAGCCCACAGTTATTGGTACGATAAATGTCTCTGCATATCTTGACACAATATGTGACTCTGACATTCTTTCTGCTCCCTCTTCTGCAAAATTCCCCTGAGCCGTGTTGGGTTCATTTTTGGTCTGCTTCAGTGATGAGGTGTTGGGGGCCTCTGAGGCTCTGGCTCTCTGATTTGGTAGGAGTTGATTTTTCTCTGTGTTGGTCTCCTTCCCCCTTGTGCTGGTATCTGGTTCACCAGGAAAACAGCACCCTTGCTTGTTTCGCCAATTTTCCTTAATTTCAGCCAGGGCCCTTTTGAGCTATGATGGTGTGGCTCTCTCCTTAGGATCTGCATCTATCTGAAAAAGAGAAGCAGATTCTCCAAAGGACAGTAAGTTAGCACCAGGGCAAATGAGATAGCCCTTACATTTTATAGAGAGTCTAATAGGTGTAGGCCCTCTTGTAGCTCATGATTGATGTTAGCTTGATATTGGAGAGAGGGTTTATGTTTGGATATGATTCTGACTTGTTTCCCAGCTCCAGCTGTGGGTCCCCTACCACTGAGGGGATCAGTTAGCCAAATAAGAGCAGGTGGTTCCCCACCATGGTTGTGTGCCCCTATTGCACTTGTGTGGGCATCACAACAGGTTATTTGTTGCTAAGTAGTTTAGACCATGGGTTGCTTGGAGAGATACTGGTTATTTCCCACAGTCGCCCATGTAGCACCTTCCGGCACTAGATATGCTGACTGTCTGGGGACTGACTCTCTCCTGGCTTCCAGCCATGCCATTCCATTTTACGTGTCAGCTGCATATGGTGTCTTCAGCAATAGGGTCTTACCACTAACCTTTGGTGGGTCATCAAGTACTCTGACAGAAATCTGTCATTCTTTTAGGAAACCTTGTAGGTTTCTCTGATCAAAAGCTCATTGTGTATGATAGCCCCATGCTAATCTAACCTAAACCTTCTGCATCTTCCCTCCCTCCCTCTCCCTCTCCCTCTCTCTCTCTCTCCTCCATAACTCTTGTATATTAGTTATCTTCTTCCTCATTTTTCTTAGTGGGCCCTGACCTGTGACTCCCAGTCAGAGAATTTTACCGCAAATCACTAAGGATGAAGTTAAGAAATACATATTTCTAATGGCAAGGAACAGATGGTTAACTAGGCTATGTCTGTTTCATCACTTTTGTATGTGAGGGTTTCCAAAGAACTACTTGGTAGTAATATGCAATCTTTGGACTTTTTTAATTTGTATCTTCACTCATATCTAATGTAATCACATCGAGTTCCTGAATTTAAGTATGTAATCTATAGGCAGATGATCCCAAAATCTATATCCCATTCCAGATTGCTGTCTGAACCTCAGCCTCATATGACCAAAAATATCTTTATTTGGATATGTAAAATACATCAAACAAAATTCATGACACAATATATAAAACATAGATCTGCATACTCCTTAATCTTATGTTAAGTGTTCTTATGAAATTGAATGATCATTTTATGGTACAGGTAGATTTAACCAAGTTTAGTGAAAGTATCTTCTGGGTTGTGATTATTTTTCTTTTGGGAATTGGCAGAAAATAAATTTAGAATAATTTAAAAATAAGCATGAAAAAGAAAGAACTCAGCTGGGCATGGTGGCACATGCCTTTAATACAAGCACTTGGGAGGCACAGGTAGGAGGATCGCTGAGAGTTCCAGGAAACCCTGTGACTACACAGTGAATTCCAGGTCAGCATGAGCCAGAGTAAGACCCTACCTCAAAAAAACCAAAAAAAAAAAAAATTAAATTAAATTAAATAAATAAATAAAAAGTACTCTATGATGAAAATTTTAAGACATTAAGAAAGAAATAGAAAAATTATTATGTGATATAAAGCCCTCCCATATTTAAATATTGGTGCAATTAATATTTTGAAAATGGTTTAATTATAACAGGTAATATATACATTAAATATAATTCCCATCCAATATCAATTGAGATAAAATCCTAAAGTTTGTAAGTATATATTAAATAAATAGTCATAGAAATTCCAAGAAAGCAATAGTAAGGTATAACTATACCTAATTTTAAGGTAAACTACAATGTGATACTATACAAACATTGGTACAAAATAGACACATAGATCATTGGAATAGAAGCATCAGAAGTAAATGTACATACCTGCAGTCATCAAAACAATGTTGAAAAGACACATTCGAAAAAAGACAGCTAAGCTAAAAAGTGGTATTAGGAAAACTGTATATTTATATATAGTAGAATGAAACTAGATCCATATCGCCCATCTTAAACAATAATTGATTCAAAATGTCTCAAATAACTTAATGTAAGGCCTAAAAATCGAAACTATTATATAGAGGAAAACATAAGAAAAACATTTTAAGATGTGTGCATAGACAAGCAATTTATCAAATGATTCTAACTATGCAAAAATGACACATAAAATTGACAAGTGGAGTTGCATGAAATCATAACCCATTTGGCAACTGAACAGAAATTACTCAAATTTAAATAGGCAATAGACACATGAAAAAAAATTTCAGCATTCCTTGCCTTAGGGAAATGAACATTAAAACTACAGTGAAGGTCCAGCTCTTTCCAGTCAGAATGGCTCACCAGAATAAATGGTGGTGAAGATATAAAATAAAAATCATGGGTTTTGTGAGAGTGGAACTTGGTCCAGCCACTATGTGAATTAGAATGGAACTAAAAATTGAACTACTATAGGGCTCAGCTACACCATTTTTGGCTACATACCCAAAGGGTTCTAAGTGTAGATACCACAGATGTTTTATATAGTCATATTTTATGTAGCTGTATTTAGAATATTCAAGTTTAGGAATTAGCATTGGCATCTATCAATGGATGGATAGGTAAATAAACTTGTATAAATACAAAATGGCATTTATTCAGTCATAATGGTGAATGACATTACATTTGCTGCAATATGTGTATAATTGGAGATCATCATATTATATAAAATTGTCCAGATTAAGAAAGACAAGACATTACAATGTTTTTTAATTTGTCAATCCTAAATATTAGAGTGTGTGCGTGTGTGTGTGTGTGTGATTTGTATGACATAAAAATGAATTCAAGACAAGCATGGAATATTGATAGATAGATGTAGATATATATGATACAGATATAGATAGATATAGACTAGAGATATCTCCATCTATCTATCTATCTATCTATCTATCTATCTATCTATCTATCCATCCATCCATCCATCCATCCATCCATTCATCCATTCATCCATCTATCTACCTGGTGAGTTCCAGGTCATTCTGAGCTATTTAGTAAGACCTTACTTGATAAAAGCTAAAAACTAACTAATAGTAATTGTTCTATTGCTTTATTGGAAGACAGAGCTACAAATTCCAAGTTAGGTGGATTTAGGAGAGAAAACACCTAAACTCTCCATCTACATCTATTACTGCATGCAAGAATGAGTTTGGCTCAGATTCCTTCATGATGATAAGTTAGCTGTCATTGTCTCATGGAGTAATGGTCATATCTGTCAGGGGAAAGGTAAAGAGAGAGGAGTGAAATTTAGATCATACATGAATACTGGGTTGGCACGGTGCCCACCCATAATCTCAGCACCCATAGGGCTGAGACAGGGTATCCCTATGGCAAACTGACAAGCTAGACTAGGAGAACCTGAAAGCTGTGGATTCTGAGCAAGAGGACTTGTCTCAATAAATAACGTAGATAATGATAAAAGGACACCTGACACTGACTTCTGGCTTTTAAATGCACACACATACAAATACATGGACATCTCCACACATGTGAACATGCATATACACACATGAATATGAAAACCACATATACCTGTAAAAAGCAAAATAATATTTTAAATCTCAAAAGATACTGTGTTATTTTTATATGGTAATAAACTACCTTTTCTAAGTGGAGATCTTAACTGTACTAATAACTCATTTCTATCTGTTCTGTCTCAAAAACAGCTAACATGTAAGAGACCTGCCTTCTGTATCCTTATCCAAGAAGTACTATGGTAGTTTGTGTATTTCAATAAATAACCAAAACATTCAGACATTTTTGATGTTATAACAACTACAACAGACTGACAATGAAAAGTTTAACGTGGAGTGGAAGACTGGTGGTTTGATTCAGGTGTCGCCATAAACTTAGGTGTTCTTAATGCTAGATTCCCAGGTGATGGAGATTTGGGAACTAATGCCTCCCCCTAGAGGGAGTGTATTGTTGGGGGTGGGCTTATGGGTATTATAGCCAGTTTCCAGTTGCCAATGTTTGGCACACTCCCTTATTGCTATTGTCCACCCTACATTGGCCAGGAGGTGATAGCCAATCTCTGCTCATGCTGTTGTTTCCCCTGTCATCATGGAGCTTCCCACTTCAGGCTGTAAGCCAAAATAAACATCTCCCCCCCATAAGCTACTCTTGTTTGTGTGATTTCTACCAGCAATACAAACTTGACTGCAATAGCAATGTCAGTACTGAGGAGTGGGATTTCTTTCTGCTAGACACTTGACTGTGTGGCTTTGTCCTTTCGGAGCTGTTTTTCAAGAGAAATGTGGAAGGATTTGAAACCTTGGCCTAAGAGACACCTTACAGTGCTCTAAGTACAGCTTGATGGACTATTTTGGGCAGTGTTGAAATACCTGAATGCAGTAAGAACCATGGACTGTGAGGTTTGACTTATAAGGATAAAAGGAGCTTTGTATGGACTGGGCTAGGAGTAGTTTGTAGGAGTAGTTTTGCTGTTATGCCCGTGTCCTGAGAGTTTATGCAGGATTGCATTGCATAGAAATGGACTGGTGTGTGTGTAGTGGAATACGGCACAGAAATTACAACTTTTGAGATTGGGCCAGCTGACCTGTACTGGGGCAACAGGAAGACTGTAGACTCTTTTAAAAGGGCCTGAGTGCTCAAGGAGTATCCTATTTTTCAAAGTCTTCTTCATCCTCTCTCCCTTCCAGATTAACAAATTGGCACCCTACTTGATATTATGGAGTATAAGAAATGCAGGAGAGGGTCATTGAGTTTGCAACACAGTCTTGTCTTTTGGAAATGGTCATGGACAGTGTGAAGCAGGTTTGCAGGATGTCTGCATGGAGACCCTGTGGAGCCATGAGGATGGACCCTGGATTGCAATGGAGACCCAGTGGCTGCTAAGGAAAGCTGCCAGCCCCGGGGTGAAGTTTTCTGGAACTGTGAGCAGACTAGCTGGAGGGACAAAATTATAATACCAGAGAATTGTTTCTGGTTAGAATTATTGTACTTGGAGCTTTGTCACTGACTTGAGTTTTTGGACTTGAAGCTACAGAGTTTGGTGTTTTCTCTGGTTGTTTTAGGTCTTGTATTGACTGAATATTTCTTTGCTATGCCCAATGTCAGGTTTTGAAGTGTGAATGTTTATTCTGCACCATTATGGGTTTTGCGGATTATTTATTTATTTATTTATTTATTTATTTATTTATTTATTTGGTATTATGGATCAGTTAAAAGACCTTGGATTATGAGGATGTTTGAACATCATTAGGATTGATAAAAAATATGGGGACTTTTAAAATTGGACTGAATGCATTACATATTACATCATGGATAGCTATCAGTTTATGGGGGTCAGGGGCAGAATGTGGTGGTTTGATTTAGGTGTTCCCCCCATAAACTTAGGTGTTCTGAATGCTAGGTTTCCCAGGTGATGACAATTGGAAAGGTGCTATATTGTTGGGGGTGGGCATATGGGTGTTTTAGTCATTTTCCCCATGCTAGTGTTTGGCACACTCTCCTATTGCTATTGTCCACCTTATGTTGGACAAGGAGTGATGTCCACCCTCTGCTCATGTCATCATTTTCCCTTGCCATCATGGAGCTTCCCCTAGAGCTTGTAAACCAAAATAAATCTTTTTATCCACAAGCTGCACTTGGTTAGGTGATTTCTACCAGCAATTCGAACCTGACTGCAATAGGTGGCAGCTGATTCAAACCACAACAGAGGAATTTCCATTATCTCTTCAATAACTGCCATACATTACATGCTCTGTATGAAATCTTATACTTTACACCATGTGATCATCACATGAAAATCGAGACATAAGTATTGAACTATTATTATTCCTTTATTATTTTATTATTATTATTATTATTCCTTTATTATTTTTACTTATTTATTATTTTATTATTCCTTATAATTGGGATTTTTTCAAAGTTTTTTTTCTAAACTGTATATTTTCCCTTTGATTTACAAAATATGAATATGATGAATACAATTTTTTTGATTTTACAACAGTGTAAGTTAACATATGGATATGTTTGAAAATAATGCTTCATGTTTTGTGTTTCTCTTAACTCCACTGTTATCAGGAGTCATGATAATATTTGCTTATGCTCCTTAAAATTGAAATTCTAAAGTACTTTGTAAATGACAAGGATGCTACTGTCAAACACCAGTTTTTGTCTGGAAAAGAAAATAGAAAAGATCAGTTGTCTCACAAGGATATGCTGAGTTTACATCAAATTAGTTATTAATTTCAAGGATTGTTAAAAGCAAAGATCACCTTTACATATTTATGGCTCATTATGTTTATTTATATGTAAGAGCATAAGACTTCTAAAGAAAAGTAAAAGTAAAAACTTATATATGAAAGAAACCTTGGAAAATTAGCAGCTCAAAGCCAGAAGTGATGATAGGTAAAATCTTGAGCAATCTTTATACAGAATTATGTAATGACATATATACAGAAGAGAAACAACATCAAAGTAAGGTTTTTCATTCGTCAATATATATTGTGCATTACTAGAGAAAGAAAAGGAAAAGGAATAATTTATAAGAGTAAAATTGAGCAGTCTCAAATCCAGAGTGTATGTTCTATTCCTGCAGGGAACCTGAGTCATTGTTTTATCTCAGGCAAGTAAGTCATTTTGCTTCTTTCTGATTCAAATTATTCATCTATAAAAAGATACATTTTAAGCATTTTTATAGACCATCCTGTCACAGCTCTCTCTTATGCACAAGGTGCTAGATTTTAACCCAGGAATTAAAATTAGGAATTAGTTTAATAATAATAGAATTCAAACTCCAAAATTAAAATAAAGATGTAACATTATGACCAAGTTAATTCTGCATGTCTTGATATGTACATTTCATTCAAGCTCATGGGTGTAATTGATTGGCACAACCTTTGTAAAAGTATTATTTGTTGCTTAATTCATATTATAGACAGAGGTCCATATGATACCATCTTAGTATATGTTGGATTTCTTTTATTTTTAACCTGAAAATAAATGTGGAAATTTCCATTTATTATGGATAATAAAGTTAGCTTTAATTTAGTTTCATGCTTGACAGAAACTTCACATGGAAAATCAAATTTAATCCATATGGCATTCTTATTCCATAAGTATGATGTTACGATAATAAATAACTGAGGAACATGAGAATCCAAAAGATTAAATAATTTATTCAATATTGTAGAAAACAAACCTATGACACTACCAGGAATTATGTCTGTATCTCATTGACATCAAGCCTTTCCTATTTGTTTTCTATACTAAACTATATTACCTCTGGCTCAATTCAATTCCATTTAGCAAATATTTATTGAACGGCTACTGTGTGCCAGCCACTGCTCTCAGCACTGTTAAAAGTTTAAAACAAAACAAGATAAAATCTCCAGCTGTTGTGAATGTCATTCCCCCTACTTATTAACCTCATGCTCCTAAGTTAATTAACTTCCTTGAGCATTCAATTTCTTTATCACTAAATTATATAAAATGTTTACTAACTTAAATGATAAAACTAATATTAGAACATAAATGTGGGCTGGAGAGATTGCTTAGTGGTTAAGGTGCTTGTCTGCAAAGCCAAAGGAATCAGGTTCAATTCCCCAAGATCCATGAAAGCCAGATGCACAAGGTGGCACATACATTTGGAGTTAATTTGTAGTGGGTAGAAGCCCTCTCTCTCTAATAAGTTATAATAAAAATCTTAAATAAAGAACATTAATGTACCTTCCAACAATATAGGAGGTACAGATGTCATTGTCATATTCTAAACCCAATTAGATATTTCCCATCTGGATATATTTCTGCCAAGTTGGCAAAAGTGAGAATTGAATGCCACAGAATAGAGAGTGTAGAAACAAAGAAAAAATGTATGATTTTTTAAAGTTATTTTTAATTTCGAATTGTTTATTAGAGACAGGGAAGCAGAGAAACAGAGAAACAGAGATAGAAGAAGGGTGAGAGAGAGAAAGAGTGAGAGAGAGTGTGTGATAGAGAGAGAGAGAATGGGCATGCCAGGCATTCTATCCACTGCAAACGAACTCCAGACACATGTGCCAGCATGCGCATCTGGCTTATGTGGGAGCTGAAGAAATGAACCTGGCTCATTAGGCTTCGCAGGCAAGCAGCTTAACTGCTTAGCCATCACTCCAGCACAAAAACTGATATGATTTTTTTAAGCAGCAAAAATTCCATCAACGTATTCATTGATAATCATGATTTCTGAGAGTGTAAAAGCCTCCTATACAACTCTTGTGATAGGAGCAATATTAATACAGAAATGCCCTAGATAATTCTTGGAATCTTTTTACATATATCAATGCTTATTTTTGCTTGTTTTCTTTTCTTTTCCTTTCTTTTCTTTCTTCCTTCCTTCCTTCCTTCCTTCCTTCCTTCCTTCCTTCCTTCCTTCCTTCCTTCCTTCCTTCCTTCCTTCCTTCCTTTCTTTCTTTCTTTCTTTCTTTCTTTCTTTCTTTCTTTCTTTCTTTCTTTTATTTGAGTCAAAATCTTACTTACTCTGTCATCTCCCCTGGCCAGTTTGAAATTGACAATGTGGATCACATTGGCTTCAAAGTTGAGGTGATCATTCTGGTTCAGCTTCCCCAGTGATGGAATTACAGCAAACATGGGACATTCCTGGACCCTTTTTGTTTTCTTTCTTTCCTTTTTTTTTTTTTTTTTTTTGGCTTTTTGAGGTAGGGTCTCACTCTGGTCCAGGCTGACCTGGAATTAACTCTGTAGTCTCAGGGTGGCCTTGAACTCATGGCGATCCTCCTACCTCTGCCTCCCGAGTGCTGGGATTAAAGGTGTGTGCCACCACGCCTGGCCCTTTTTGTTTTCTTAAGCATTGTTTCAGTCATGTGCATGCTTTGATCTTTCATAAATAAAGTTTAAAAATTATAACAAAAACTAAGCCTGAAAAGAAATAATGAACAAGATATTAACATGAAACATAGAAACTGTCTATTAATTGACATAAAGCATAGAAGTTGTACACACTTGCAATGTTAGCTCTTGGTAAATGGAAGCAGAAGGATAAGTTCAAGTACAGCCTTGGCTACATAAAAATTGGGAGGACAGTCTGGGCTACATGACAAAAAAACACAAGAAAATAAATAAGCATAAAATGTACAGGTAAGGATAAACATGCATTTGAATTATGATGATACAAAATCTACTACATAAAGGCATCATATCAATTTTAGTGAAATTTATTCATTTCTAATTTGTGATACAATAGCTGAGGTATAGACTAACTCCTTGCAAAGAGGCTGCTGACAAATAAAGCCAGAACATCAACTATTTTCTGTCTGACAATAGCCTCCCAAACATACTTTTGCACTGCTGGTAGAAATCACCCAAACAAAAGTAGCTTGTATGGGCTGGGGAGATGGCTTAGTGGTTAAGTGCTTGCCTATGAAGTCTAAGGACCCTGGTTCGAGGCTTGATTCTCCAGGTCCCACGTTAGCCAGATGCACAAGGGGCGCATGCGTCTGGATTTTGTTTGCAGTGGCTGGAGGCCCTGGTGTGCCCATTCTCTCTCTCTCTCTCTTTCTCTCTCTATCTCCATCTGCCTCTTTCTCACTCTATCACTCTCAAATAAATAAATAAAAATGAACAACAACAACAACAAAAAAGTAGCTTGTAGGGACCAAAAGAAAAGAGGTTTATTTTGTCTTACAGGCTCGAGGGGGAAGCTCCATGATGGCATGGAAAATGATGGCATTAGCAGAGAGTGGACATCACCCTCTGGCCAACGTAAGGTAGATAATAGCATTAGGGGGGTGTGCCAAATACTGGCAAGGGGAAACTGGATATAACAACCACAAGCCCACCCTCAACAATATACTCCCTCCAGAAGGCATTAATTGCCAAATCTCCATGAGCTGGGAATCTAGCATTCATTACATCTAAGTTTATGGGAACAATGGAATCAAACAACCACATGGCCCCCATAAACTGATAACCACAACCACAACCCTGGCCCCCATAAACTGATAACCATCCATGATGTAAAGTGCAATACATTCAGTACAACTTTAAAAGTCCCCATTTTTTTTAATCTATCCCAAAGATTTTCATACATCCCCATAATCCAAGGTCTTTTATCTGAGCCATAATACCAAAAAATAACCTCAAAAAACCATAATGGCACAGAATAAACATTCACACTGTAAAAGATGTCATTGGGCATAGCAAAGAAATATTCACCCAATACAAGATTTAGAATAACCAGGGCAAGCACCAAGTCTGTAGCTTCAAGTCCAACAGCTCTATTCAGTGACAAATCTCCAAGTCTGATAATTCTAACTTGCAACAAATCTCTGGAGTTCCAATTCCACCACTCTAGCTAGGTTACTCAGTCCTGGAAAACTTCATCTGGGGCTGGCAGCTTTCCTTAGCAGCCACTTCATGGTTCCAGCATCTCTACTGGGGCTCCACTGGAACCCAAGATTCATCCTCAGGGATCCACAGGGTCTCCATGCAGGCATCCAGAAAACAGAAAACCTGCTTCACACTGCCCGTGGCCATTTTCAAAACACAATACCTTGTTGCAAACTCAATGGTCCTCTCTTTTCTGCATTTCTTGTACTCCACAATATCAGGTAGAGTGCCAATTTCTTAATCCAGGGGGGAATAAAGCATACTTTGGAGAACAAGATACTTCTTGAGCACTCAGTCCTCTCCATAAGGATCTATGTTCTCTTTGTTGTCCCAGTGCAGGTCAACTGGACCAATCTCAAAGATTATAATCTCCCAGTTGCAGCTAAATGGGCAGCAGTTCACCCAAAGACTTTTTTTTCTGTGCCATATCTCTCTGCTCACACCAGTTCATTTCTACTCAAAGCAACCCTGCACAATTTCTCAGTACAGAGCCATAACAGCAAGTTTCTCACACAAACTTCCAGTCCAGTCTAAGCAAAGCTCTTTCCCTCATAATCCAACCCTTACAGTCCATAGTTCTTACTGCATCCAGGTCTTTCAACTATGACAAGAATAGTCCATTGTTGATGGTAGAAATCACTCAACCAAGAGCAGCTTGTGAGAAAAAAGAGGTTTATTTTGGCTTACAGGCTTGAGGGGATGCTCCAGATGGCAGGGGAAAACAAAGGCATGAGCAGAGGGTGGACATCACTTTCTGGCCAACATCAAGTGGACAATAGTAACAGGAGAGTGTGCCAAACACTGGCATGGGGAAACTGGATATAACACCCATAAGCCCACCCCCAACAATACACCACCTCCAGGAAGCTTTAATTTCCAATTTCTATCAGCTGGAGAACCTAGCTTCCAGAACACCTATGTTTATGGGGGACACCCAAATCAAACCAACACACCACATAAACTTATAATCCAAATATTTAGTCACCAGTGGATTGCAGTCTGAGAAGTGTAGCCTTGCAGAAGGAAGTATGTTCCTAGATGAGGGCTTTGTGATGTTTTATCCAGCTTCCCCTTGCCAGAGGTCAGCCCACTCTCTTCCTGCTATTTTCCAGTTTCTGTGGCACATTTGATGTCCAGCCTCTGCTCAGGCTGCACTTTGCCCTGTCATCATGAATCTTCCCCCTGGGATTGTAAGCAGAAATAGAACCTTTCCTCACATAAGCTGCTTTAAAAATATTTTTATTTGAAAGAGCGTGGGAGGAAGAGGGAGGGAGGGAGAGAGATAGGGAGAGAAACAGAGACAGAGAGAGAGAGAGAGAGAATGGGCATGTCGGGGACTCCAGCCTCTGCGAATGAACTCCAGATGCATGTGCCACCTTACACACACATCTGGCTTATGTGGGTCCTGGGTAATTGTACAGAAGTCCCTTGGCTTTGCAGGCAAATGACTTAACTGCTACACCATTTCTCCAATTCCCTGTTCTTTCCCAATGGTTTGAAGATTATAAATAACTTTACATTTTCGAATTATAAAAGTGATGAATGTTCGTTATACAATACAATACAATACAAGTGCAATAGTGGTACACAGCCATGGTGAGGAATCAATTGCTCTTGAGTTGGCTAACTGATCCACTCAGTGGTACTAGACCCTTAGCTGGAGCTGGGAAACAAGTCAGAACCATACCCAAACACAAGCCCACTCTACAACATCAAGCTACCATCAATCATGGGGTACAAGAGGGCCTACACCTATCAAACTGTCTATCAAAAAAGTGTTATCTCAATTTTCCGGGTGCTAACTTACTCTCCGTTGGAGAATCTGCTTCTCTTTTCCAGATAGATGCAGATCCTAAGAAGAGAACTGCCCCAACATACCTCAAAAGGGGCCCAAATGAAACTAAGGACAACTGGCGAAATCAGCAAGGGTGATGTTTTCCTGTGAACCGGATACCAGCACAAAGGGGAAGGAGATCGACCCAGAGAAAAATCAACTCCTACCAAATCAGAGAACCAAAGCCTCAGAGGCCCCCAACACCTCAGCACTGAAGCAGACCAAAAATGAACCCAACATGGCTCAGGTAAATCTTGCGGAAGAGGGGGCGGAAAGAATGTCAGAGTTACATGTTGGGTCATGATTTGCAGAGACATTTATCATACCAATAACTGGGGGCTAACTCCACAATGCACGACCCATTTTCATTAACAAGGAGGGTCTAATGGGAGGGGGTAGATCACAGATGAGCCTAAGTAATGGTACCAAACTGTATTTACTGAAAAGAAAACTAATAAATTAAATTAAAAAAAAACTTGCAAAAATCCAGAGAATCTTATGAAAAAATAAGGTACACGTATCCACACCAACTGGAGATAAAACTTCTAATAACTTTGAGTATCTTTCAAGCCTATATTTTTTCTTTTTTTCAATATTTTTTTTGTTCATTATTTATTTATTTATTTGAGAGCGACAGACACAGGGAGAAAGACAGATAGAGGGAGAGAGATAGAATGGGCGCACCAGGGCTTCCAGCCACTGCAAACGAACTCCAGACGCGTGCGCCCCCTTGTGCATCTGGCTAACGTGGGACCTGGGGAACTGAGCCTTGAACCAGGGTCCTTAGGCTTCACAGGCAAGCGCTTAACCACTAAGCCATCTCTCCAGCCCAAGCCTATCTTTTATACATACATATTTTCACATTCCTCCAATATTAGTGAGATTTTCAGCTTTAATTTACAAAGTATAATTTTAAAGGTTAAGAATTAGAGTAAAATGAAATTACAATATAAATGTTGTGTGAAAAGACATAAAAAAGGGTTCTGGAGCTAAGTGTGGTGGTGTATACTTGTAATACCAGCATCAGGGAAACTGAGGTGGCAGGATTTTAAGTTATAGGCCAACCAAAGCTATGTAATAAGTGCCTGTCTCAAATAACTGTTCAATAAAGAACTGAAAATCAAACAGTTTGTAGGAACAAAATGTCTCATAATGCTATCATATGTACCATTGTAGAGAAACCTTGAGATTACAGAAAGAAAAGAAATAGCAAATATTATTTAAAGTAAATAATTCAATATCATTTATTGTTGGCTACAAAGGATGCTTGAAAAAGTGTTCCTCCAACAATTACTATAAATACATGAAAGAAAAGCAGGCATCAACTATTTTAATTTTAGGTTTCATCATACTTTCTTTTCTTTTCTTTTTTTTTTCTTTGAAGCAGAATCACACTATAACCCAAGCTGACCTGGAACTTGCTCGGTAGTCCCAGGCTGGCCTCCAACTCACAATAGTCCTACCTTTTTCTCCCAAGTGTTGGGATTAAAGGTGTGTAGCAGCATGCTTGGATTATTGTACCTTTTCTTATTAGAGACTGTGGTTATCTGAATATACATTTCCTCATGTCTTTGAATACTTGGTCCCAGCAAAGTGATAGTACTTGTGAAGGTTGTGGAACTTTTAGGAGGTAGAGCCTTACTGGAGTAAGAGCCTTACTGAAGGTGTTACATCCTGGCCATGATTGCTCTTCTTCCCACTCTACTTTTCCTTTGCTGATATGATGGTATGACCCTGGCTTCCTGCTCCTGCCATAATTTCTCCTAAATGATGGACTTTACACTCTGGAACTATAGAGCGAAATAATCTCTTCCCTTCCCTAGATTGCTTTTGATTGGTTATTTGTATCAGCAGTGAAAAAGTAGCTGATGCAAAAACCAACATATTAAGCATGCAATAAGAAGATAATTAAAAACTATAATTAGTAAGATTTATCCTTTTTTGTGTGCAGATTGTATGCATGTGGTCGCATGTGTTTACACATACATGCTTGTGCATACATGTGTACAAACCAGGAAACAAACTCAAGTGTCAATCCTCAGGAGCCCTGTCCACTAATATTTTTTGAGATAGGATTTCTCATTGGCTTGAAGCTTGCTGACTGAGCTGGACTGGCTCGCCAATGATCACCAGAGTACCTCCAGTCTCTATCTCCTGTACACTGGGATTACTAGCATGACTCACTATGTCAAGCATTTTTTGCCAAACCCAGGTCCTCATGATTTCAAGGAAAGCATTGTAGCAACTGAATTATCTCCCTGGAAGCTTGAACATTTGTATACATAAAGAATTTTACTTACACTGAACACAAAATAAGTATTCTTTTCTACCACACAGCAATGATTAAAGGAAGTTGTCGTGAGCCATAGAGCAAAAGCTTCTCCATTTTGCCTGGGCCTGCTCATAAACTGACTCATTACTCAGAAAGCTGGTCCATCCAGCTTTCTGCTAGGTACTTCTGGAACTGGTCAGCAGACTACTTATAGAATCTTATCTTTTGCAAAAAGCCAGTTTATGGTCAGGATGTGAAACCTGGTGCAGTCAGGATGTTAAGCCAGTTAGGCAAGCTTAGTTGAACACCTACTTACATCCCCTCTATGTTTCCTGACAACTCCTTGGAATTGCAACATAGCGACAGGGCAACTGAAGCCTCTTGGCCAGGGCTACCCTCTGGCATTGGCTGAAGACCCCTAGCTCCCTGTGTGAGTCCCGACAGCCCGTTTGGGCATTTGCAAAGACCTCCTATCTAGCCTCTCTTCCTATCAACAAAACTGGGTACGCAACAGCCAGTAAATGCACTTAGAGCAGCTGCCAGCTCTTAACATTGTGGTCAGGCTCACGGTAGGCCCACCGGAAAACCCCCCATGCCGGTTCTCCGACCGGGAATGTTGCCCTCTGGTCTTGTTGTTTCTCCTCTTTCCTTTTCTATCATGAGACAGACCCTAAGTAAGCATAAATTGTTGAAAGGCTTAAAACTTCCCTCAAGGCATAAGGAACACAGGTTAAAGAAAAAAAATAAACAAAGAGTAAAAAGGAGCTAATTGCCATAGTAAAAGATATTTTAAAAACACAAAGAATTGAGATTACTTCAAGTTCTTTTTGATTTTACCAGGAGGATATGTTCTTTTTATATGTGTGTGTGTGTGTATGTGTTTATGTGTGCTCATTGTGCTTGTTAGTCGTGTCATGTTTGTGACTGTTTGTAACTAAAGAGATGAGATGGACGCAGGTGATATTCTTTTCTCTTCTAGAGAACCATTTCAAGGAAATCAAAGACCTAAGCATAGAAGTTAAAAAGGAAAAGTTAAATGTCTTTTAAGGAGTGAATTTGCCAGATATTTGTTCTAGGTCAAGTTCACCTTACATAGAGGATCATTAAAAACAACAAAACTTCCTCTAAAGAGGTAACTTATAATTTGTCAGATATATTTTAAAAAGCTTGTAATGTCCTGTTACTTAAAAGGAGGAGGTAACTGACCTGACTTCTAGGCCAGCCTGCCTCAAGATAACAATATTTGCCTTAATTTAGTGTCTTATTGATATTAATGACATAAAATTTTGTTAGACTACTCACTTGTTAGTGAGTAATAGGATTAATTTGGTGTAATTTTTTAATAGCCTTATAAGAAAGATAATCGCTTCTAGGCCTTTTGGCTAAGATCACATGTAGTATCTATTCTTATCAGTTTAATATCTGATATGTCCGCTATATGAGGACAATATATTAAATGGATTTTTGGAGCTTGGAGTTGGAATAGGAGCTTACTCTGTCCACTCCACGTATCCACCTGGTATTGCAGTACTTCCAGGAATGGTGCACCCCCTCAGGGGAATAAAAAAAGAAAAAATAAGAGAGAGAGAGAGAGAGAGAGAGAGAGGGAGAGAGAGAGAGAGGGAAAAGATAATTAATGATGGAGTGAGATGAATTGATTGAAGGAACTGGATAAGAATTTTTCAATGTTGGGACATAGAATGCTCGTTAAAAATGCTTTTTGAGTGGTACTAAGAATGTTAAACTATGTGGATAAAGATGTGCATATGTAGGAAAGAATTTTCAGGCTAAACTTAAATGCCATGCCTAAAGTTAGAGATTCTTCAACTGTTTACAGACTCTTAAGGATACTCTAAAAGTTTTATAAGGGACATAGTCTTAATCTAAATTCACCTTACATTAGACACAGGTGATGCCTATGTTAGGTGGGTCACAAAGTCATAAGTACAGATGTAATTGGAGGTTTAACCAGGTTAAACATAGACAAGAGTCTATCACCTTGTGTTTTGCAAATGGGTAAATTTGCTATGTAAAAACAAACAACTTCAGAATAGAAAAGAAATGTCAGGATGCTTATCTCTCTGCTCTGTAATTTCATTTTGCTCTTGCTTTCCAACATATGCTACTTAAATTCATGGAAAGCTGGACTCTAAAAAAAAAAAAAAAAGGGTGGAACCCCCTTTATCTCAAGCCCCATGCAAGTTTAAGCCATGTGTCTCCCAGACTCTGACTAGAGACGAAAATGGCCAATTGTCTCTTGACAAGGAAAAAGGAATACAGCATATAACTGTGGTTCTCTTTAGTTCATCTCTTATGAACACCTAAAGTCAAATCTGTTAGATAAAGTATCTCACTGGACAAAATGTTAAATAGATAAACTGAGTCTTATGATAATGCCTCACTCATTAACAGGTCACTGATGCTAATTTGTTATGATTTAAGGGTTATAAAACTGGCTTTAAGAATCTCTCAGTAAAGTAAATTAGGTTCCTCTTTTCATCAAGGTTTAAACTATTCTAAACATAAAGGCTCACATAGAAATGGTTAATTTCCAAAGGTGAAGTACTCATACCTAAAGACATTGTGACTTTACAGATAGCTTCTGTCTTATTTATGCTAATTTTATTGAGTGGTCATAACTAAGTTTAATCACTTAGGTTTAAGTGATTTAATTTCAGTAATAATAACTTTCATCTTCCTGGGATTTCTTGGGATAGCTTACTTAAACTTTATCAAATTTAAGTTAAAGGTAAAACATAAAATTGTTTTATGTTTATAAAAATTTCTGTGGTACATAAAAATCAATAGCTATCAAGTTTAAGCTCAAATCATTGGTTGTCAAATAATGTTTTTTCTTTCAAAAAATTTTTTATCAAGGGTTATATTAATATTTAGCTAGCTATTTTGGCTCAGGAAAAACCAAATGCTACTCTATTGTATGTAAAGTAACTGTCTCAATTTTTACATCTTAAGTCCAGTGCTTATAACAAAATTAACTCCTAAGACGACATATTCCCTACTTTAGGGTACAGCTTCATGCTCAAACAATGGTTCTCATCTATCTATCGATATATATATATATATATATATATATATATATATATATATATATATATATATATATATATATATAATTCAAGCTCCATGGTTATGTTTCCAATGTTTTCTGGGTAATTTGTACCCACACAGGTATCTGAACTAATCAAAGATGTTTTCACACAGGTGCTAAGACCTTATACAGTCTTACTTGTTCTTTTCTGATAATTTCTATGTTAAATTAGTTAAGTTTATAAATCAATTGGTACTGTTTTCAAGACTGGTAACAAGTTCTGCCTATATTTATAAATGTTAGATATTTAAAATGTGAGATGTGCCTACTTCCTATGCCTCAGATATATGGATTATGCTGCCACGGTACAACAAAAATTTTTAAAGATAGGACAAAATGATTTTAGAAGCCTTTGTGCCATTCTTTAACTAAGTCTATTTCAGTAATGAAATGTGCTCTATATGTACATACATCCAGGCTGATGTAACTTCCTTTCTGATTATGTTAATCACTTATGTATAAGCCAAAGCCAACTGGAATCATTACAGTAAAAAGTGTCAAAATTTTGGCCTGTACTCCCATGTCATGAGGCCACTGGAGATGATGGGACACTTCTACACTGGCCCCCTGGTATGTCACCTGTCTTCCTGAGCAGGGAGGATATGGAGACCCAAACAAAATTGGTATATAGTCTAAAACAGGAGAGTCACAACTGAGGAATAATCAGCCCTCCTGACTTCCCAAAGAAGGGAAACTTACTTGGCCAGCATGGCCCTGACTCATCCTAACAGGTAAGACACTAGTAAACTATGGGGCTGCTCCTGTGTCCCTAAAGTCTCTTTAGAGAGCCATTAATGACCTCTAAAATTAATCCTCAATTAACTTTTGGCTATCTGCATAGTGTTAAACACTCAGAGAGAAATCTGTACTAACATCGTGGCTGTAGCTAATTTCAGAAGTAAAGTGCCTTTTATACATTTAAGGTATATATTTTTTTTAATCTTTGGTTACAGATTTCCCCCGAGGAGATGTTGGGAGCTATGAATCAAACCTTAGCCATGTTAACAGAAACCGCCATATAGCAAGTTAAGTTTCCACTTACTCACCTAATACAAAAGCTGCTATATACCAAGTTAAGTTTCTACTTCCTCACGTAATATTCAACTACCAGGGGAGAGTACGCTTGGCTGAATATTCCCTCATCCTGCCAGTAGCTGATGAAGAAACAAAGGCATTGCAGCCCACCGCTGAATAGCGGGCCACCCCCTCTTTTGTATAAAAGAAGGGAGGAGATGTCGGGAGCCATAGAGCAAAAGCCTCTCCATTTTGCCTGGGCCTGCTCATGAACTGACTCATTACTCAGAAAGCTGGTCCATCCAGCTTTCTGCTAAGTACTTCTGGAACTGGTCAGCAGACTACTTACAGAATCTTATCTTTTGCAAAAAGCCAGTTTATGGTCAGGATGTGAAGCCTGGTGCAGTCAGGATGTTAAGCCAGTTGGGCAGGATTAGATGAACACCTAATTCCATCCCCTGTAGGTTTCCTGGCAACTCCTTGCCCTGGCCACATCCCCTTTCCCCTACAACTCCTTGCCCTGACCATGTCCCCTTTCCCCTACAACCCTATGTAAACCTACATGTAAGAATAAACTCTCGAGGCCGTGACAAACATCTAGCATGGTCTCCTTCTTGTGTCTGTTTGCCTTCTTTCATTCAGATTATTTTTCCCCTCGCTTCTTTGTTTGACTCCCCAGTGGCCGGGGCAGGAAGTATCTTTGAATCTCTAAGAATCAGTGTAGAGACAATATTCTCTAAATATAATGCATTAAAATTAACAAATTTATGAAAATGTAGTAGTTTTTTTTAGAGTGTCTCACAGAATAGCCAAATATACCTCTATATAAACAGAAGGTAAAGTAGTGCTAGTTGTGTGATCTCTCTTCTTCTCATGCACATCCATAATTTTCACCAGTTGACAGAAAAATGATGACAGGTGCACATCACTTTATTTATTTTGAATCACCTTACTGTATTAAAAAAAAACCTTTTAATTTAATTAATTACTTTATTTATTCATTTAAGAAATAGGAAGGGGAGAGGAAAAGAGAGAGAGAGAGAGAGAGGGAGGGAGGAAATGAGCATGTTAGAATTTCTTCTGCTGCAAACAAACTCCAGGCACAAGCATCAGTTTGTGTATCTGACTTATATGGGTCCTTGGAAATTGAACCTGGATCCTTTGGCCTTGTAGGCAAGTGTTTTAACTGCTAAGCTATGTCTCTGGCCCACCTTACTATATTTTTACATTTTATTTTTGTTTATTTATTTATTTATTTGACAGAGAAAAAGAGGGAGGGAAGGAGGAAGAGAGAGAGAAGGAGAGAGAATGGTCTCACCAGGGCCTCCTCCAGCCACTGCAAACGAACTCCAGAACTCCAGACACATGTGCCCCCTTGTGCATCTGGCTAACGTGGGTCCTGGGGAATCGAACCTGGTCCTTTGGCCTTGTAGACAAAAGCCTTAACTGTTAAGTCATCCTTCCAGCCCACCTTGATGTATTTTAAATTGTGCATTTTTTTCAATTTAAAGATTTGTGACTCCTCTGCCATGAACTTATCCAACAACATGCACTCATTTCATTTCTGTTTCACATCTTGTTAATTACAGCACTATGTCTAGATTTTTCATGTTTATTTTATTTGTATATAATAAAGATGCATATACACATACAATAAGATTCAAGGCCACATGACATCACATTTAATCACTTAATTGATAAATATTGTTTATGGTTTGACTGCTCGACAGACCAGCTATTCCTTCATCTCTATTTCTTTCATTCTCTCTCTTTTCTCATCTCACTATTCCCTGAGATCCCACAATTTTGAAAGTAGATCAATTAACAACCTTGCAATAGACTCTAAATTCCCAAGGGAAAGGAAATGTCATGCTTTTCTCTCTTTTAGTCAAAAGATGGAATAATTAACCTTAATGAAGAAGGTGTGTTGCAAGTTAAATAGTCTGAATGTTAGCGTTATTACATTAAATGGCTAGCCATGTTGTGAATGAAAATGAACCAGTTATTAATGGAAACAGTGCTTTTCAAATGCACCCAGGAATTATAAGAAAGTGCAAGAGTATTCTTACTGATGTGGAGAGTTTTAGTGGTCTGGATGGAAGAGCAAACCAACCACAGCACTTCTTTAAGACCAAATCCTGATTCTGAATAAGGACTTAATTCTTTCCAGTTTTGTCAAAGATAAAGGATGCGAGGAAGAATTAAAATTTGAAACTAACACTTTTATTATGAAGACTTAGGAAAGAAGGCATTGTCATAAATGAAAAGTCCAAGGCCAAGAAGTAAATGCTAGTGTAGAATCTCCCAGTTATTCAAACATAGCTATTATTACTGGTGATGGTAAGTAGCTTCACTGCTGAATATTGGGTGTCATAGCTGCAGAGGAAAAGCTAATGTATGACTTCAAGGCTTTGAGGAGCAGGTCAAATCTTTTGTTAGGGGCTGATGTAGCTGGTGACTTTAAAGTTAAACCAATACTCATGTGTCATTCTGAAAATCCTTAGGCCCTTAAGAATTATACTCAGTCTATTCTCTCTGTGCTCTCTAAGTGGTACCATAAGGCATGGATAAGAGTTTCTTTCTGCATAATATGGATTATTAAAAATTTTAATTGCACTGTTGAGACATGCTGCATAGAATGAAAGATTTCTTTCAAAGTATTACTTGTCACTGCCAGCACATCCACTCAGATTTAAGAACATTGATGGTAGTACAGTAAGTTTAATGTTGCTTTCATACTGTCAAAACAACATATTTTCTGAATCATATGGATCAAATATTGATTTCTACATTATAAAAAGTATTTGTTTATTTATTTGAGAAATGTAGAGAAAGAGGGAGAGAAAGGGGGGGAGAGAGCAAGAGAGAGAAAGAGAGAGAATGGGCACACCAGGGACCCTAGGTACTGCAAACAAATTCCACATGCATTGACTACCTCGTGCTTCTGGCTTTACATGGGTGCTGGGTAATCTAAACTTGGTCCTTCAGCTTGCAGGTGAGCACCTTAACCACCGATCCATCTCTCCAGCCCTCTAGATTATTTTAATCTAAAACATAAAGTTAGTGAGGGTATAGCTGCATTAATAATGATTTCTCTGTTGGGTCTTGGCAAACACAATGATAAATATGACATGCATTTATTTATTTTTTTTGTAAAGGTAAATGTAACAAAAATCATATAGAATTACTCTATTACTAGAACAAACTATACATGGTTAAATATGTTATCATTTTGTGTGTGGTCTTTTTTGTGTATGGTATATTTTCCATGTATGGAAATGTATGTGCCCCATGTGCATGCTGTGGATGGCAGAGGAGAATGTTGTGTGTATTCCTCTTTCCTGTCATCCTATGTATTTTTTTTTTTTTTTTGAGACAGAGACTGTCACTGAATCTGGATCTGCTTTTTACTCTCACACTGGCTGAAAAGAAAGCTGCTCTTTATGTGGATGCTGGGGAATCAAACTCAGGGCAAATCATTCCCTCTCAGACACTCATGTTTGCCTGGTAATGCTCTTACCTACTGAGCTATCTCCACAGCCTCATAATAGGTTATTCTTTATAAACATTTGTGTTTTCTATATAAAGATATTTCCCTTGGAATTGTAGCACTTACATTCTCTTTTTTTAAATCATTTTTATAAAACCATGTTATTGAAGTTATTATAACCATAATACATTTAATATCAGGATGTTTCTAACAATTAAATATTCAAAAAAGCTGAAATGATCTATTCTTCAGAAACAGATAAAATTATAACAACTTATCAAGAGGTCTTTTTATGATAGATTTTAAATTATATTATTAATGATATTAACAGTAAAAGGTTTTTGACATTCTCAATTTTAATGAATCATATAATTGTTCAAGATTTTCATAAAATTGCATATACTATAGAATTATAATTATTTTAATTTTACTTTTGTTTCAGTTTTATGATGTCATTCCTAATTTTACATATAATTGCTTCTAGTTTTTTCTTTTTCCAACTTAAAAGACATAAAAATGATTTTTAAAGATTTTTTGTTTTTTTGAATGTTAATATTACTAATTTTCATGGTTTCCCCAACTAATTTTAGCATTTAACTGAAATTATTTTTACCTCTATTAACTTTCTAGTTATTTTGCTTCTTCTACAATTCTTGCATTAAGCAACAACATCACCACTCTATACACAACATTTTCATTTCAGATTTTTCCCATCTTTGTGAAAATCCATGTATGTATTTTGGTCACCTTTTGGATTGTTTATATTTTCTTGCATCATGAACAATGAATATTTACATTAGGTCTATTGTAATAAAGCCTGCATATTTTTTGCAGGCTTTGCTTGTTTATTTACCAGTAAAGGAAGATTTGGCAAAACAGCTGAGGATACTGCTCAATCAGGAAAGTATTGCTGGGCTGGAGAGATGACTTAGTGGTTAAGGTGTTTGACTGCAAAGCCAATGGACCACAGTTCAATTCTCCAGGACACAGGTAAGCCAGATGCACAAGGGGACGCATGCATCTGGAGCCCCTGGTGTGCCCATTCTCTCTCTCTCTCCCTCTCCCTCATCCTCTTTCTCTCTCTGAAAGAAAGAAAGAAAGAGAGAGAGCGAAAGAGAGGAAGGAAGGAAGGAAGGAAGGAAGGAAGGAAGGAAGGAAGGAAGGAAGGAAGGAAGGAAGGAAGGAAGGAAGGAAGGAAGAAAGGAAGAAAGGAAGAAAGAAAGAATTGCTGTTTGGATTCCTAACACCCACATAAGAAGGTGACTGTGGCAGTGCGTGCATGTCAACCTTGCAATGGGAAAGCAGAGAAAGGAAGTTTCCTGGGTTTGTTTGCTAGCTAATCTAGCCTAATGAGTGAGCCCCAGGTTTAGTGAATTGTTGCAAGGAACTCCCATACATTTTCCATTTTTAAAAAATTGTATATTTATGTATTTATTGAGAGGAGAAAGAGAGAGGGAGAGAGAGAGTATGAATGGGCATTCCAATGCCTCCTGCCCTTCCAAACAATCTGCAGACATATGTGCCACTTTTGGCTGCTGGCTTTATGTGGATACTGGGGAATTGAACCTAATCCAGCACAGTTTACAAACAAGTTCCTTTAACTCCTAAACCATCTTGCCAGCCTTCTTTGTAAGCTTTAAATTCATTATGTACAGATGCAGGGAGACATAATAAGGTGCGTTAAGGAGAGATCCTAAGACATTTTATTCAACAGTAGCGCCTGCATTATATATCTAGAGCATCCATAACAAAGTGCTGCAAATTGTGTCTCTTTGAACAACAGAAATGTATTACATTTGAATTCTGGAGACTAGGAGCACAACATAAAGATGTCAAAGCAGAGGTACCTTGTTTCTGAAACTATTAGGTGATAGTCCTACCTTTCTTCTTACTACCTTTTGGAAGATTGCCAGCAATCATTGTATTCCCTGCTTATATAACTCCAACCCATAAATTTGTTGTCAGTATAAATTTTACTTTATATCTATATTTTCACAGAGATGCTTTCATCTAGAAACTTTTATTTTATTGGCCAAGGAGCTCCCCCCCCCCACTCCCATACAGCCTTAATGAATTACAGGTGTTCTGACTCTTTCTAAGCAAGGTCAATTGTGAGGTACTGAGGATTAAAGAACTCAGCATGTATTTCTTTGGGAGACCATAACGAAAACCATGATATAGGCAAAAATTATTTATTTATTTTTCCTTTTTAGTAAAACACATTATCTTTTACATCAGGTCTTTTTGATTTTCACTCAAGTTTGTTGAAAATCACTAAAAACAACTAGCCCACCATGCAAGTGGACTCCATCTACTCAACATTTATTTTTTACATGTTTATTTAGAAACACTCTCATTGTTGCCTAAGAAAAATTAGTAGTGCACTTATATGGTAGATATGTACCATAAATATATTTGATTTTGAGACACTCCACGACTGGAAAAGATTCATGTCCGTTGACCTGAGTGTCCTACCTGGCATTTATATGTCCATCACAGATGTTGTTTATGAACTGTTATAGTATGCAGATGTTTGTCCTCAAAATAAAAGTTCTTCGTGGTTGCCTTTTTGAAAAGAGACAATTTTAGGCTTCTTTTTTTGGTTAGAATCATTTTAACATTTTGACAATTTTTATGCATGTACATAATGTATTTTGGTTATACTTCCTTCCCATTACTTTCTTTTGTACCCTCTCTTCATATACCTCACACTGAACTTCTTCCTCTTTGCGACTAGTCTTTCTTCTGTTTTAATGTCTTTTTTTTTCCTGTGCCTTCCTCCATCATCCATGATGACACAATGATGGGCTCAATATTGTTCAGGTAACAATAGTCACTGTGAGATCATGAAAGTGAAGAATATTGCATGTACAAAAGACCGTTTTCTGAAGCACTTCTTCCCATCTTCTTACTCTTATAATCTTTCCATAATTTTCTGAGCTTTGATGAGTGTGATTGACATGTTTCATTTCACATGGAGCAGTTAACTGTTATTTCTACTCAGCACTTTGATGAATCTTGAGTCTCCTCAGTAGTTACTGCCATATACACAAAGACGCTTCTCTGAGAAAAAGTGAGAGCAGTATTAATCTGTGGGTATAAATATTTACAGGTCGATTTGAAGGGCACAACATAACTATTTAGCCAAACCACACTTATAGCTTCCCCCTAAGGCCTCTGGCCTTGCAAGCCATTAGCTGTTCATTAGGTTTACAGCACCAGACATGAATTCTTACTGTGGAACAGACCTCAACTCCAATTAGAGAGTAGTTACCCCCACAACATTCATTACACATCCGACTTATTTTTCCTTGCTGGCCTGTGGTGTAATTCAGAGTCCACCTGCTTAAGTCTATGGAGGATTCTTCTCTAGCAGCCAGCATAGTACGTCTAGTGGGAAGACAGCTATCCGTCATGGAGGAGGCTTTCAGCTCAGTTCCAGCTTGATCTTAGTGTCTTGCAATCAATATGTTTTGTCTTTAGCAATAGGGTCTTACTGTCTGTTTGCCATAGTTACTATCTCATTGCTGCAACAAAACACCAGACTTAATGTAGTTCATGTGATGGAAAGTTTTATTTCAGGCTTATTTTTCTGGCAAGGTTCATCATGGTAGAGCTGAGACTTGCAATCACATCTTGCCACACCAGCAATCAAGGAACACCAAGAAAGCTAGTTGCAACAAGGGAAAGCTGAACTATCACACACAAATCCTGCCCATAGCAACATATCTCCTCAAGCAAGGTTCCACCATTCAAATTACCACAATCTGAGGATGGAATATGAGGATATAGAGGACATTTCACATTCAAATTACAACACTAGTTTTGGTGGGCAACAGAGATCACTGGAAAAAGTCTGTATTGTTTTGGGGACCTCATGTGCCTCCTTGATCAACAATTCATTGGGAGTCTTAGGATTCAATTGCTAAAGGGATAGTTCAAGACCATCCACAAGGTCATTGTCTAAACATGCCAAAACTCTATTTTTGCACCTTGAAAATTCTCTAAATAGATTTATTTTGTTTCCAATATACATGAGGAATATTGCTGAAGTTCAGTGTTATCAAGATTCCTATAAAATCAGC
This sequence comes from Jaculus jaculus, assembly GCF_020740685.1. NCBI lineage: Eukaryota > Metazoa > Chordata > Mammalia > Rodentia > Dipodidae > Jaculus > Jaculus jaculus. Next base: position 22,819,351 of record NC_059125.1, read on the forward strand.
TTCTCATGGCTCTTCTAGATTTTTAGTTTCATTTCATTCTCTGCTTTAATCCAGGACTTTTAAATGCATATTTTATGTTTTTTTTTTCTCCTTCTTGGTCCTAGATTTTTTTCCTTCTATAAATCTAAAGTCTTCTTCAATTAGAACACAAAAATAGATCATGCAAATATATACAGAGATTGTGGTGTCATGAGGTGGGGCCTTTGAAAGGTGATTAAATCTGGAATACTGAGCTTTTCCATTTTCAGGAGCACTGAGAAATAAATTTTTGATGTTTTGTTTTAGCAGCTGAATGGACAAAGGTTGCATGGAACTTAACTATTAGCAGCATTCATTTTGAATTGGTTTCCTGAATTTTGAACTTAGAGAATCTGAAAAAATATATACCTTTACCAAACTAGTATTGTCATATTCCTGATTCCAGTGGGTAGTAATTAATTCTACTAGAGATGGTGTTCAGTTAAGTAGTACTAGTTGAGGTAAAATGAGAAATAGCCCTGGAGATAGGGTGTTTATTGTAACATCTTATCTACTTATATTTGAAACTTGATATGGACCAATATTGTGATTTTTTTTTGTTTTGTTTTGTTTTTCGAGGTAGGGTCTCACTCTGGTCCAGGCTGACCTGGAATTAACTCTGTCATTTCAGGGTGGCCTTGAACTCATGGCAATCTTCCTACCTCTGCCTCCCGAGTGCTGGGATTAAAGGCGTGTGCCACCACGCCCGGCTTTGATTTTTTTATTAGTTATGTACACAGTCATGTTGGTACCATCATTAGCCTCCTCCTTGGCCTCCCCCTTCCACAGGGACCCTTCTTGTTGGGGAATATGGGCTGTGCATTGTGGGGTTAGCCATCGATTATGGGTAAGAGGCAATAACTTTGTGCATAATGACCCAATGTGTGGCTCTTTCTTTCTGACCCCTCTTCCTCAAATTTCCCTGAGCTATGTTGGGTTAATTTTAGGTCTACATCAGTGATTAGGTCTTGGGAGCCTCTGTGTCTCTGGATATCTGGTTTTGTAGGAGTCGAGTGTTCACTGTGTCTATCTTCTTCACTTTTGTGCTGATAACAGTTTCACCAATATTTTAATATTGGCATTGAAGTTTACTATTTTTTTTTCTTTATTTCAAGGCATGGTCTCACTCTAGCCCAGGCTGACTTAGAATTCACTATGTAGTCTCAGGATAGCCTCAAACTTATGGCTATCCTCTGACATCTGCCTCCCGAGTGCTGGGATTAAAGGTGTATGCCACCATGTCCTGCTTTGAAGTTTACTTTTTATGGTTAACATTAGTGAGGATCAGATAGTTTACATTTTTGTAAATATTTGATTTATATTTTAAAAGCTTTTCTTGTTTGCAAAATTGTGTATAAACCTGAAAATCATTTAAAATTACACTAATATGAGCTCATTCACATTAGCATTTAATTGTGGCTCTTGGACAGACAGTTAATATTCACAACTTTGGGGCTGGAGAGATGGCTTAGCAGTTAAGTGCTTGCCTGGGAAGCCTAAGGACCCCGGTTTGAGGCTCAATTCCCCAGGACCCACATTAGCCAGATGCACAAGGGGGCACACACGTCTGGAGTTCGTTTTCAGTGGCTGGAAGCTCTGGCGTGCCCATTTTCTCTCTCTTTCTCTCTCTCTCTCTCTCTCTCTCCCTCTCTCTCTCTCTCTCTCTCTCCCTCTCTCTTCTCCTCCTCCTCTCTGTCTGTCACTCTCAAATAAATAAATAAAAATAAACAAAAAAAATAAAAAAAATCACAACTTTGTGAACCAATCCCTTTTCAAACCAAAACTTTTATATAAGAGAGACCTTCAAATTTGTTCAAAATTTGCTAATTTGCCTTTCAATTCCCATAAGAAATGTATAAATTACAGTAAGATAGATCAGTGTTCCTTTTAGTGAGTTGACAACTCCTTGAAATAAAATTAAAGGTGCAGTATGACTCAAACTCTTTTCCTGCTTCTCTCTTGGCAGAAATTACCAGAGCATAGGGAATCCAGGAAAACAATATGGGATCAAAAACCGCATGCATCAATTTACTTCTTCTTAGAGTTTTCTTAGGCAGCTATTGTGATTTAAATAAATGAGCATCTGAGACTACTCCTCTATTCAACATTATTAGACAAAGAACAAACTGAGCAGAGCAGAGATTCATGAGTCTCAAAGCTGAGCTTTGGTGACAATTTATAAGCCCAGTTTTGGAGGTATTAGCATTGCAAAAAAAGATTTTTTTTATTCTGTTTCATTTCAATTTTTCAAGTTCAGTAAAAATATAGAATGATGTTTTTGAAAGGACCAATGGGATTTTTACATGGTAATAAAAGATGCATTTGTCCTTGAAATCCCCATGTGATTTTTTTTTTAGAATCTACTCTAACTGCATTGTAGAATGTGATGAAGAATATAGTATCTCTTGAAAACTCATTTATGAAATGTGAGGCCCCTTCGGCATGACTGATTCTGTATTCATTTGAGAGCTTTTGAACTTGTCATGCTGTTCATATCCTTACTAGGCAGATAAAATATGGCTTCTCAGGGTAAAGTTATAGTAATCACTATAAATTTACATTGCTTTAAATGGATTTTAAAGAAAATTAGGCATAGTATTTATCTTAATATTATGAATAGGAAAAGTTATAGTGTCTCTTCTTCCAATGAAAATTATTTTATTATTTTTTGAGGTAGGGTCTTGCTGTAACCCAAACTGACTTGTAATTCACAATTTAGTCTCAGGCTAGCCTTGAACTCACTCACAGTGATCCTCATACCTCTGCCTCCCAAGTGCTGGGATTAAAGGTATAAACTACCATGCCAAGCTCTACTGAAATTTTTGTGGATTTGGTTGAATACACAGTTATTCCCATTCAATATAAATTGATCTTATATGTTTAGATAACCAATTGAGCTTGTGAAATTTCCTTTTGACTAAAAGTAGTTCAATTTACATGGGTATAATTTTAAAATGTATAAATTATCATGAAATTGTACAACAGATTTTTGAAAAATTAGTTTTAAAAACATTTGATTTTTTAAAATCATTTTCTACTTTTAATTTTTTTTTTAAAGCTTATGAAAGAAATAACCAAGTTAACTCCCAACAAATTAGCTATGTGTCTCTAGAATATATAAACTCACTGGTGCGTAATGATCTCATTCCCTGTATTTCTCTCTTTAAAAAATATGAATAGGACTGAAGAGATGGCTTAGTGATTAAGGCATTTGCCTGCAAAGCTGAAGGACCCAGGTTCTATTACCCTGTGCCCACATAAAGCCAGATGCACATGGATCTCAAGTTCTTTTACAGTGCTCATCATTCTATCTCTCTTTCTGTCTCCCTCAAATAAATAAACAAATAAAATGTATGTAAAAGAATTTGAATAAAATATACTCAAACTATAGTAACATCCATTAATTTAACAAATATTTGTTGGACACTTACTCTTTCCTAGATTCTTTCCTATGTTCTGTTTAAACTGTGCAACACAAGACTCTTAAGCTCTCTGCCTTCATGGATCTTAAATAGGAGTGATAGATATGGGATTGGAAAATAGAAAATATAAATTAGTTAACTATACATTAAATAATGAATGAATCAAGAAAAGGAGTTGATACATGTTTGAAGACAAAATTCACCATGTCCCTGTTTTCATGCATTGCTTCATACAATACAAACAGAGAATTATAGTAATAGTGAACATTTATTGGACATTTATGCACCAAGTACTTCTCAATTTACCATTTACCTCAACTATGCTATTTCAACAACCTTATGATGTTGGTATTATTGCCATCTTCATTTAATTTAGGTTGCATTGACAAATGTGTGAAACTTAATGTGCAAAGCTCCTTGAGACAAATACATAGGGCTGTAATCAATGATGATATTTTATTTTAAGAGCAGTGGCAAGTTATTGGAAGACATTAAAACAAAGGACAATCATGATTTGACATGCACAAATAAAGGTCTGATTGGTACAAGAAGAAGAGACAAAGTGGAATATGGATGCAATGAAATCAGTCAAAAGACTATTGCCACAGTCAAGAAATGCAATTTATGGGCCTGGAAAGATGACTTAGCAGTTAAGGTGTTTGCCTGCAAAGCCAAAGGATCCTGGTTTGAATCTCTAGGACCCATATAAGCTAGCCATATGCACAAGGGGACACATGCTTCTGGAGTTTGTGTGTAGTGGCTAGAGGCCTCTATCTGCCTCTTTCTCTCTCTCAAATAAATAAATAAAATATATTTTAAAAATTAAAACATCTAAAAAAAGAAATGCAGTCATGATAGCTTATATTAGGACAGAAATGTGGAAGAAAAACATACATTCAAAAATTTATTTTTGGAAGAAGTTTATTATACTTGATAGTTTGGTTATGCAGGATTGAGGAATTAATATACACCATATTCTATTTGGAATATACTTTTTGAGATATTTTAAAACTACCTATCAAACAAGTAGATGGGAGAGTTCTTAGTGGGTTATATCTGTTTAGAATGACCAGGATGGTGTTTAAAGTGATGGAAGTTAATATTGTTTTTTTTAATTTTTAAATTTTTATTAACATATTTCATGATTATTAAAAAAATTCCATGGTAATTCCCTCCCTCCCCACCCCCACACTTTCCCCTTTGAAATTACATTCTCCATCATATTACCTCCCCATTACAATCATTGTACTTACATATATACAATATCAACCTATTAAGTATCCTCCTCCCTTCCTTTCTCTTCCCTTTATGTCTCCTTTTTAACTTACTGGACTCTGCTACTAAGTATTTTCATTCTCATGCAGAAGCCCAATCATCTGTAGCTAGGATCCACATATGAGGGAGAACATGTGGTGCTTAGCTTTCTGGGCCTGGGTTACCTCACTTAGTATAATCCGTTCCAGATCCATCCATTTTTCTGCAAATTTAATAACTTCATTTTTCTTTACCGCTGAGTAGAACTCCATTGTATAAATATGCCACATCTTCATTATCCACTCATCAGTTGAGGGGCATCTAGGCTGGTTCCATTTCCCAGCTATTATAAACTGAGCAGCAATAAACATTGTTGAGCAAGTACTTCTAAGGAAATGAGATGAGTCCTTTGGATATATGCCTAGGAGTGCTATATCTGGGTCATATGGTAGATCAATCTTTAGCTGTTTTAGGAACCTCCACACTGTTTTCCACAATGGCTCGACCAGATTGCATTCCCACCAGCAGTGTAGAAGGGATCCTCTTTTTCCACATCCCCACCAACATTTATGATCATTTGTTTTCAAGATGGAGGCCAATCTGACAGGGGTGAGATGGAATCTCAATGTAGTTTTAATCTGCATTTCCCTGATGACTAGTGACATAAAACTTTTTTAGATGATTATATTCCATTCATATTTCTCCTTTGAGAATGCTCTATTTAGCTCCATAGCTCATTTTTTGATTGGCTTGTTTGATTCCTTATTATTTAACTTTTTGAGTTCTTTGTATATCCTAGATATTAATCCTCTATCAGATATATAGCTGGCAAAGATTTTTTCCCATTCTGTAGGTTGCCTCTTTGCTTTCTTCACTGTGTCCTTTGTAGTGCAAAATCTTTGTAATTTCATGAGGTCCCAGTGATTAATCTGTGGTTTTATTGTCTGAGCAATTGGGGTTGTATTCAGAAAGTCTTTGCCAAGACCAATGTGTTAAAGGGTTTCCCCTACTTTTTCCTCTAGCAGTTTCAGAGTTTCAGGTCTGATGTTAAGGTCTTTAATCCATTTGGACTTAATTCTTGTGCATGGCGAGAGAGAAGAATCTATTTTCATCCTTCTGCAGATATATATCCAGTTTTCAAAACACCATTTCCTGAAGAGGCTGTCTCTTCTCTACTGAGTATTTTTGGCATTTTTATCGCATATCAGGTGGCTATAGCTACTTGGGCTTACATCTGGGTCCTCTATTCTGTTCCACTGATCTACATGTCTGTTTTTGTGCCAGTACCATGCTGTTTTTGTTACTATGGCTCTGTAGTATAGGTTAAAATCAGGTATGGTGATACCACCAGCCTCATTTTTGTTGCTCAGTATTATTTTAGATATTCGAGGTTTTTTGTGATTCCAAATGAATTTTGGATTGTTTTTTCTATTTCCATGAAGAAAGCCTTTGGAATTTTGATAGGGATGCATTAAATGTGTAGATTGCTTTAGGTAAGATTGTCATTTTCACAATACTGATTCTTCCAATCCAGGAACAAGGGATGTTTCTCCACTTTCTAGTGTCTTCTGCAATTTCTCACTTGAGTGTTTTAAAGTTCTCATTGTAGAGATTCTTTACTTCCATGGTTAGGTTTATTCCAAGGTACTTTTTTTTTTTTGATTCAATTGTGAATGGGAGTGATTCTCTAATTTCATCCTCTGTGTGTTTGTTGTTAGCATATATGAAGGCTACTGATTTCTGTGTGCTACATTGCTGCAGGTTTTGATCAGCTCTGACACTTTGCTAGTAGAGTATTTAGGGTCATTTATGTATAGAATTATGTCATCTGCAAATAATGATAACTTGATCTCTTCCTTTCCAATTTGTATCTCTTTTATGTGTGTCTCTTGCCTTATTGCTATGGCTAAGACTTCCAAAACTATATTAAATAAAAGTGGGGACAGTGGACACCCTTGTCTTGTTCCTGATTATACTGGAAAAGCTTCCAGTTTTTCCCCATTTAGTAATATGTTGGCTGTAGGCTTGTCATAAATAGCCTTTATTATATTGAGATATGTTCCTTCTAATCCCAGTCTCTGTAGGACTTTTATCATGAAGGGATGTTGGATTTTGTCATATGCTTTCTCTGCGTCTAATGAGATGATCATGTGATTTTTGTCCTTCAACCCGTTTATGTAATGTATTACATTTATAGATTTGCGTATGTTGAACCATCCCTGCATCTCTGGGATAAAGCCTACTTGGTCACGGTGATTGATCTCTTTGATATACTCTTGTATTCTGTTTGCCAATATTTTGTTGAAAATTTTTGCATCTATGTTCATGAGGGAGATTGGTCTGTAATTTTCTTTTTTGTTCTATCTTTGCCTGGTTTTGGTATCAGGTTGATGCTGGCCTCATAGAAGGAGTTTGGTAGCATTCCTTCTTTTTCTATTTCCTGGAAAAGCTTAAGAAGCAATGGTGTTAGGTCTTCCTTAAAGGTCTGGTAATATTCAGCAGTGAATCCATCTGGGCCTTGGCTTTTTTTAGTTGGGAGATTATTGATAACTGTTTGAATCTCCATGTTTGTTATAGGTCTATTTAAGTGATTAATCTCATTTTCATTTAATTTATGTAGGTCATATAAATCAAGGAAAGCATCCATTTCTTTCAGGTTTTCATACTTTGTGGAGTATATGCTTTTATAGTATGTCCCTATGATTTTTTGAATTTCTCTGGAATCTGTTGTGATGTTACCTTGTTCATCTCTGATTTTATTAATTTGTGTCTCTTCTGTCTTTCTTTTGGTCAGGTTTGCTAAGGGTTTATAAATCTTGTTTATCCTTTCAAAGAACCAACTTTTGGTTTCATTAAGTCTTTGGATTTTTTTTTTTGTTTCTATTTCATTAATTTCTGATCTGATCTTTATTATTTATTCCCATCTACTGATTTTTGGTTTCCCTTGTTCTTCCTTTTACAAGGGTTTAAGGTGAAGCATTAGGTTGTTTACTTGTGACCTTTCTAATTTCTTAATATGGGCACTTAAGGCTATAAATTTACCTCTTACAACTGCCTTCATTGTGTCCAAGAGATTTTGATATGTTGTTTTCTCATTATCGTTTGACTCTATAATTTTTTTTTATTTCCTTCTTGATTTCTTCATTGACCCATTCATCATTTAGTAGTGTATTGTTTAGTTTCCATGATTTTGTGTATGCTCTATAGCCTTTCTTGCTACTGATTTGTAGTTTAATTCCATTGTGGTCAGATAGAATGCAAGGAATTATTTCAATTTTCCTGAATTTGTTAAGATTTGCTTTGTGTCCTAATATATGGTCTATTTTAGAGAATGTTCCATGTGCTGCTGAAAAGAATGTATATTCTGCAGCCTTTGGATGAAATGTCCTGTATATATCTTTTAGGTCCATTCCTTCTATGACCTCATTTATTCCAGATGCCTCTCTGTTTATTTTTTCCTGGGATGAATTGTCAATTGATGGGAGTGGGGTGTTAAAGTCACCCACCACCACTGTGTTTGGTGTTATCTGTGACCTTAGTTCTAATAGTGTTTGTTTGATGAATTTGGGAGCCCCCATGTTAGGTGCATATATGTTTAGGATTGTAATGTCCTCCTGTTGGAGTATGCCCTTAATCAATATAAAGTGACCTTCTTTATCTTTCTTCACTAATATTGGACTAAAGACTACCTTGTCTGGTATTAGGATAGACTTGAAACACCGTCTCTCAACCTTTTACCCTAAGAAAATGTCTATCCTTTGTAGAAAGGTGAGTTTCTTGGAGACAACAAATTGTAGGATCCCACTTTTTAAACCAGTCTGCCAACCTATGTCTTTTTGTTGAGGCATTGAAGCTGTTGATATTAAGAGGTATTATTGAAAGGCGTGTATTTTTGTTTGCCACTTTTGTGTGTGTGTGTGGTTCTGGTTCTACCTGCGCTCTCTTCTGTTAACTAGTATTTGAGTATTGCTTGTTTTTTTCTAGGTTCCTTATATGTGTGCTTTTCCTTTTCTTCATCATGGAGGATTCTATCCAGTATTTTCTGTAGAGCTGGTTTTGTCTTCAAGTATTCCTTTACCTACTTTTGTCATGGAATGTCCTTATTTCTCCATCTATTTGAATGGATAACTTTGCAGGATAAAGTAACCTTAGTTGACAGTTGTTATCTTTCAGAACTTGGAATATATCACTCCAAGCCCTTCTGGCTTTAAAAGTTTGTGTTGAATAATCTGCTGTAATCCTGATATGCTTGCTTTTGTAGGTAACTTGATTTTTCTCTCTATATGCTTTCAGTATTTTTTCTTTGGTGTGTGTGTTTAGAAGTTTGATTATAATGTGGTGAGGAGAGGTTCTGTCCAGGTTTTGTCTGGCTGGGGTTCTAAAGGCTTCCTGCTTCTGCATTGGCACTTCTTTCCCAATTTGGGGGAAATTTTCTTCCATGATTTTGTTGAAGACACCTACTATCCCTTTGCAGTGGAATTCTTCTCCTTCTACTATGCCCTGAATTCTTATATTGGATCTTTTCATAGTGTCCCGAATATCTTGAAATTCCCACTCATACTTTTCTATAAGTTTGTCTTTCTATGTGTTGGCCTGTATTAGATCTGCCACCTGGTCTTCTAGCTTAGGTATTCTGTCCTCTCCCTCATCCATCCTACTGGTGAGATTTTCTACAGAGTTTTTTATTTCATTAACTGTGTTCTTCATTGCTAGTAATTGTTTTTCTTTATTATTTCTATTTCCTTATTTATATCTTGTATTGCCTTCTTTATTTCACTAAATTGGTGTCCTGCATCTTCTTTGATTCCTTTGATTTATTCTTTGATTTTCTCTTTGATTTCTTCTTTGATTCTTTTGATTTGTTCTTTGACCTCTTTGAACATATTTATAATCATTCTTTTGAACTCTTTCTCAGGCATTTCCCCTAACTCATTCTCACTGGATGACATTTTGGATGCATTAATACTTTTAGGTGGATTTATATCGTCTTGCTTTTTAGTGTTTCTTGTGTTATAATGTATATATTTTTGCATCTTGGTTTAAGTTAATGCTTGGATTTTCTAGCTAGTTTGGTATTCTTAGCTGTATCAATTGATTTGATGTTATATATTTTCAGGATAGGAGCTTAACGTGTTAGGTGTGGCTCTTAAGACTCTCAGAGTATCTACAAAGGTGTTCCTAGGGATTGAGTTTCCCGGTTATGGGAGTATTCAAGCAGGCTGAGTGGAATAAAATACAGGTAGATTCTGAAATTTAACTAAACACTGTACACATTCAATCAAAGATAGCCCCAAGTATGTATGCAAGAGTAGTTATTATAACGACCAGATCCTCTATCAACAATGAGGTTAAGATTTCTGGTCTGTTGAGGGATCCACGTTAGCTTGCAACCAAGTGAGACTCTGCCCTGGTGCAATTCCAGTTACCTTGGATGATTTTGGTCTCAGTCAAGTTGCTGCCTGGGTCGTCAGGCTGCTGTTCTGATTTCTGGAGCTGGGCACTGGCTTTTCCTTTGGGGCAAACCGGGCCTGGCAAGTGTGGCCCTGCAGGTCAGCACCCCTGCTGCTGGAACTGCTGCTGCTAAAGCTACCAGTGCTGGGTCTGTAGCCGCTGCTGCTGAAGCTGCTGCTGCTGGGCCCACCACTGCTGCTGCCTCTGCTGCTGCTGTAGCTGCCACTGCTGGAGCCACCACTGCTGCTGAAGCTGCTGCTGCTGTGTCCATTGCCGCTGCTGCCATGGAAGCTGCTGCTGTGGGATCTGCCGCTGCTGCCACTCCTGGTTCTGTTGCTGCTGGGTATGCCACTGCTGCTGCTCCTGGGTCTGCTGCTGCTGGGTCTGCCACTGCTGCCGCAACTGGATCTGCTACTGCTGGGGCCACTATTACTGGTGCCGGAGCCATTGAGGTTGCTGCCAAACTCTGCTCCTGCTTGGGTCCCGCTGTTGACTCAAGTTGGCATGGCCAGGTCCCGGGACCGCTGCTCTGTTCGATGGAGCTGGGCTCATGCAGTGGGGGAGGGGAGGGAGCCACAGCTGCTCTGGTTCTCTCGCTGTTCCACATGTTCTTCTAACTCATGGTCTGCTCCTCCATTGCTCACTGCCACTCTCCCTTCATGTTTCCTGAGTTGCGGAGAGTGCCGGTGTGAGTGGAAAATCCCCGCACCTGGCTTTTCCTGCAGCTGGAGCCAAGTCTGGCAGCTTTCTGTGCAGGCTCTGGATGCTCTGGATCTCTTCTACTTCTCCACTGCCGCTTCAATTTCCTATACACCTCATTTTTTAGTAAAAATGTGTATTTTGTTGAGTTTTTTTGGTACCCCCCCCCCAGGCTCCTTTGGCGTGGTACCTATGCTACCATCTTAACCAGAAGTCCGTAAGTTAATATTTTTTAAGACACAGTTGCTCAATCATCATTGGAATCATCTAGGGAGCTTTTGAAAACTAAAGAGATGTAATGGTATATCTTAAGCTAATAATTTAGACTTTTTGAGAGGATCCATATTTTATAGAAAACACTTGGTGATTTGGTAGAACAGCTAGACTTAAGAACCACTAGTATATGGAGAAAGCAGAAATAGGATTGCATTGTGAATCATTCTGTCCTGTGGACTTGGAAAAGAAATAGAGCCAGTTCAGGAGACTGAGCAGTAAACAGTGATAAATACCTGCTAGCATTTTGTCCAGAGAAAGTCATATTTCATGCAGGCTAGACATATTTCAAGTATGTCACCATTAGAATTAAAATATACGAAGAAGTTGACTAACTTAAGAAATATTATAGTGATATTATGATGGTTATTAGAGGTCTTCAAACATGTAGTTTTCATGTTGGCAAAGTAGAGGTGTTAAAAACAACAACAGGGCTGGAGAGATGGCTTAGCGGTTAAGCGCTTGCCTGTGAAGCCTAAGGACCCCGGTTCGAGGCTCGCTTCCCCAGGTCCCACGTAAGCCAGATGCACAAGGGGGCGCACGCGTCTGGAGTTCGTTTGCAGAGGCTGGAAGCCCTGGCGCGCCCATTCTCTCTCTCTCCCTCTATCTGTCTTTCTCTCTGTGTCTGTCGCTCTCAAATAAATAAATAAATAATTAAAAAAAAACAACACATTTGAAGGTTTCCATGTGAGGAAGAGCAGAGGAAAAAAAAAAAAAAAACACTAGAGGAAGATATCAGAATAAGATCTAAGATAATAATACCCAAAGAAGTCACATGAAAAGTAAACCTAGCAGTAATGGATCTAGAAGTAAGTACCCTACCATGCGTGATCACATAATCATCAATCTTCCACCACAAATTTCTGAATTTTCTTCATACTACATTTCCAGATGTTGTAATCCCTGCCAATAATCAAAGTTTGCTCTTTGAAAAAGAAAAAAAAAAAAAAAAACAACACTGGATGATCTTGGATATACTAAGTTTAAAACTTGTATAGTGTCAGATTAAATTTGGATTGTTTTATCTTAACATTTTTGATACTGCTGGAATCAAAACATGAATTAATTTTGTTGTTAGTATTCTATAAAATATCAATTTGATTCCAAGTTCTACCATCTTCTTAGTGTTTTAATACCTAAAATTATTATAACACTTCATTTTATGCTCTCCTACAAACATGCAAAAGTTTCACATAACCTCATCACCCGAGTGAAGAGATCTCCTTTTGTGAAACCTGTAATATCACTGTTCCTTTCCCCAACAACGAAAATTAAACATAATTCTCTTGTGTGTATGAGCTATTTTTTCAGTCACAAAACAATTAACATGTGATTATTAATACAATAAATATATATGCAAAACCTTTTTCTATGATAGCGTGTGGAATTTTATGAGTGTCCTAGCATTGTCAACAAAGGAGACATATGATTCAAAATGCTTCTATTCTAAAATATTCTGGGATGGATTTCAGAACAGCAGTGTAGAATTTGAACATGTGAGAATGATATTCCCAAGAGCAAAAGATAACTGTGAAGCAGTTCCCCTTACAGACATTTATCAAAGATGACTTAAAACTAGCAACTTAATCTAACCCATTATAGTGTGTTCCTTTTCTTCTCATTGAATAGCAAACATCAAAAAATCAAACAAAAATAAATGGTGTTGAGGATATGGTGAAATAGGAACCCTCATCCACTGTTGGTGGGAATGTAAGATGGTACAACCACTTTGGAAAGCAACAGGTAGACTCCCCAAAAAACTGACTATAGAGTTACCAACAGAACCAGTTGTTCTCTTAACTGGGAATGTACCCTAAAAGCTCCATGCCTCAGCTCAGAAAGATTTGCTCATCCATCTTTACAGCTGCTCAATTCATAATAGCCAAGAGTTGTAATCAACTCAATGGATATTCAGAATTGTTCCATTAAGTTGAGCATGCATCATAATCTGTAGTGAGATTGAAAACCAAGGATATCAAGTGGACTGGCAGAGTCAAACATCTAATGGTTGGAGAACAAAGTTTTTTTTCTTTTTTTTTTTCCCTAATGTTTTTAGCCTTTTTTTTCCTATTTATTTTATTTTATTTTTTTCTCAAATTTTTGAACAACTTCCATGATTATAAAAAATATCCCATGGTAATACCCTCCCTTCCCCACTTTCCCCCTTTGAAATTCCACTCTCCATCATATCCCCTCCCCATCTCAATCAGTCTCTCTTTTCTTTTCATGTCATGGTCTTTTCCTCCTCTTATGATGGTCTTGTGTAGGTAGTGTCAGGCACTGTGAGGTCATGGATATCGAGGCCATTTTATGTCTGGAGGGAGCACATTGTAAGGAATCCTACCCTTCTTTGGCTCTTTTTTTTTTTTTTTTACTTTTTTTTTTTTTACTTTTTTTGTTTATTTTTACTTGAGAGTGACAGAGAGAGAGAGAAAGAGGCAGATATAAAGAGAAAATGGGTGCTCCAGGGCCTCCAGCCACTGCAAACTAAACTCCAGATGCATGCGCCCCCTTGTGCATCTGGCTAACGTGGGTCCTGTAGAATCAAGCCTTGAACCTGAGTCCTCAGGCTTAACAGGCAAGTGCTTAAATGCTAAGCCATTTCTCCAGCCCTTCCTTTGGCTCTTACATTCTTTCCACCACCTCTTCTGCATTAGACCCTGAGCCTTGGAAGGTGTGATGGAGATGTTACTCAGTACTCTAGTCACTTCTTTCCAGCACCATGATACATCTGAGTCATCCCAAGTTCACTGCCATCTGAAAAGAGAAGATTCTCTACCCAAAGTAAGAGTAGCATTAATATAAGGGTATGAATATTACAAAAAGTGCTTACTGGGCCATTTGATAAGCATAGTATATACACTTATCCAGACATCAGCAGATATTACAACCCTAGGTCTCATGAATACCCCTGTTTTAAGTTTTCAGTATCAGGGATGTATTCCCTCCCATGGAGAAGGCCACCAGTCCAATTGGAGTGCAGTTGGTTTCCACCATGATAGATGGGCCACTATAGCACCCATTGGCGCATTGGCCATGGCTGGCCAATTATAAGGCTTGTAGTATCTACTTTTGAATCTCTTCACTGGTGGTATCTCTCTCTCTCTCTCTCTCTCTCTCTCTCTCTCTCTCTCTCTCTCTCTCTCTCTCTCTCTCTCTCTCTCTCTTTGAACTACATGTAGAATGGCTTCTTCCAGCTTTCTATCAGCTAGTCAAAATGGAGGAGGTTATCAGCTCAGTTCCAGCAGGATTTCTCAGTGGCCTTGCAGTTCAAATATGTGGAGTCTTCAGCAATAGGGTCTTAAAATTGATCAATGATGGGAAACGAAGAGCATCAACAATGGCCTATAATGTTTTGGGGGCATCAGTGACCTCCCTGGCCAACAAGTCAGGGGAAGGTATCCCGTCCCTGGCACTGAAAATTTTCTAGGAACAATATATGGCTCCTGAGTATTCCCTTGTCCAAAACCCGAGGATTCCATATGATTTATTTCCATCCCCTGATATTCTGATTAACCTTCCCTCCAACTTTCCCTTACTCAATCTACTCCTCTGACCTCACATTGGGCCTTTTTACCCTCGTTAATCTTTACTTCTACTTACATATATACAATACCAACCTGTTAAGTACCCTCCTCCCTTCCCTTCTCTACCCTTTGTATCTCTTTTTTAGCTTACTAGACTCTGCTACTGAGTTATTTCCATCTCACACAAAAGCCCAATCATCTGTAGCTAGGATCCACATATGAGAGAGAACATGCAGCACTTGGCTTTCTGGGCCTGGGTTACCTCACTTATTATAATCCTTTCCAGGTCCAACCATTTTCCTGCAAATTTCATAACTTCATTTTTCTTTACCGCTGAGTAGAATTCCATTGTATAAATGTGCCATATCTTCATTACCCACACATCAGCTGAGGGACATCTAGGCTGGTTCCATTTCCCAGCTATTATACATTGAGCTGAAATAAACATGGTAGAGCACGTACTTCTAAGGAAATGAGATGAGTCCTTAGGATATATGCCTAGGAGTGCTGTAGCTGGGTCATATGGTAGATCAATCTTTAGCTGTTTTAGGAACCTTCACACTGACTGCCACAATGACTGGACCAGATTGCATTCCTACCAACTGTGTAGAAGGGTTCCTCTTTGTCCACATCCTTGCCAGCATTTATGATCATTTGTTTTAATGATGGTAGCCAATCTGACAGGAGTGAGATGGAATCTCAAAGTAGTTTTAATCTACATTTCCCTGATGACTAGGGACAATGAATATTTTTGTAGATCTTATACATCATCCATATTTCTTCTTTTGAGAACTCTCCATTTAGCTCTATAGCCCATTTTTTAATTGGTTTGTTTGACTTCTTATTATATAACTTTGTGAGTTATTTATATATCCTAGATATTTATCCTATATCAGATATATAGCTGACGAAGATATTTTCCCATTCTTTAGGTTGCCTCTTTGCTTAGTTCAGTGTCCTTTGTAGTAAAAAATCTATGTAATTTCATGAGGTCCCAATAGTTAATCTGTGGTTTTATTGCCTGAGCAACTGGGGTTGTATTCAGGGTCTTTGCCAAGACCAATATGTTGTATTTTTCCTCTAGCAGTTTCAGAGTTTCAGGTCTGATGTTAAGGTCTTTAATACATTTGTACTTAATTCTTGTGCATGGCGAGAGAGAAGAATCTATTTTCACACTTTTACAAATACATATCCAGTTTTCCCAACACCATTTGCTGAAGAGGGTTTTTTTCTCCAATGAGTATTTTTGGCATTTTTATCACATATCAGGTGGCTATAGCTACCTGGAGTTACAACTGGTTCCTCTATTCTGTTCCACTGATCTACACATCTGGTTTTGTGCCAGTACCATGCTGTTTTTGTTCCTATGGTTCTGTAGTATAGGTTTAAAATCAGGTATGGTGATACCACCAGCCTTATTTTTGTTGCTCAGTATTATTTTAGATATTTGATGTTTTTTGTGATTCCAAATGAATTTTTGGACTGTTTTTTCTATTTCCATGAAGAATGCCTTTGGAATTTTGCTGGGGATTGCATTAAATGTGTAGATTGCTTTTAATAAGATTGCCATTTTCACAATATTGATTCTTCCAATCCAGAAACAAGGGATGTTTCTCCACTTCCTAGTGTCTTCTGCAATTTCTCACTTGAGTGTTTTAAAGTTTTCATTGTAGAGATCCTTAACTTCCTTGGTTAGGTTTATTCTTATGTACTTTATTTTCTTTGAGGCAATTGTGAATGGGAGTGATTCACTGATTTCATCCTCTGTGTGTTTGTTTTTAGCATATATGAAGAGTACTGATTTCTGTGTATTTATTTTTTATCCTGCTACATGGCTGTAGGTTTTTATCAGCTCTAACAGTTTTCTGGCAGAATCTTTAAGGTCCTTTGTATATAGAATAATGTCATCTGCAAATAATGATAACTTGATCTCTTCCTTTCCAATTTGTATCCCTTTTATGTGTGTCTCTTGCCTTATTGCCATGGCTAAGACTTCCAGTACTATATTAAATCAAAGTGGGGACAGTGGAAACCCTTGTTTTTTTCCTGATTTTAGTGGAAAAGCTTCCATTTTTCCCCATTTAGTAATGTGATGGCTGCTGAGTTGTGAGAAGTAGCCTTTATTATATTGAGATATGTTCCTTCTATTCCCAGTCTCTGTAGGACTTTTATCATGAAGGGATGTTAGATTTTGTCAAATGCTTTCTCTGCATCTAATGAGATGATCATGTTATGTTTGTCCTTCATTCCATTTATATAATGTATTATATTTATAGATTTGCATATGTTGAACCATCCCTGCATTTCTGGGATAAAGCCTACTTGGTCAGGGTGAATGATCTTTCTGATATATTCTTGTATTCTGTTTGCCAATATTTTGTTGAGAATTTTTGCATCTATGTTCATGAGGGAGATTGGTCTGTAATTTTCTTTTCTTTCCCCCCCTTTTTTTTGTTCTATCTTTGCCTGGTTTTGGTATCAGGGTGATGTTGGCTTCATAGAAGGAGTTTGGTAGAATTCCTTCTTTTTCTATATTATGGAAATCTTAAGGAGCAATGGTCTTAACTCTTCCCTGAGGGTCTGGTAAAATTCAATAGTGAATCCATCTGGGACTGGGCTTCTTTTAATTGGGAAGTTGATAAGTGTTTGGATCTCCATGCTTGTTATAGGTCTATTTAAGTGATTAATCTAAGCTTGATTTAATTTAGGTAGGTCATATAAATCAAGGGAATCATCCATTAGTTTCATATTTTCATACTTTGTGGAGTATAAGCTTTTATAATATGTCCCTATGATTTTTTAAATTTCTTTGGCATCTGTTGTGATGTTACCTTTTTCATCTCTATTTTTATTAATTTGTGTCTCTTCTCTCTTTCTTTTGGTCAGATTTGCTAAGAGTTTATAAATATTGTTTATCCCTTCAAGGAACCAACTCTTTGTTTCATTAATTCTTTGGATTTTTTTTTTTTTTTTTGGTTTCTATTTCATTAATTTCTGCCCTAAACTTTATTATTTCTTCCATTCTGCTGATTTTGGGTTTGCCTTGTTCTTCTTTTTCTAAGGCTTGGAGGTGAAGCATTAGGTCATTTACTTGTGACCTTTCTAACTTCTTAATATATGCACTGAAAGCTATAAATTTACCTCTTAGGACTGCTTTCATTGTGTCCCAGAGATTTTGATATGTTGTGTACTCTTATCGTTTGGCTCTATTATTTTTTTGATTTCACACTTGATTTCTTCTTTGGCCTATTAATCATTTAGTAATATGTTGTTTAATTTCCATGATTTTGTGTATTCTCTATAGCCTTTCTTGCTATTGATTTGTAATTTGATTCCATTGTGGTCAGATAGAATGCAAGGAATTATTCTATTTTTTCTGTATTTCTTAAGATTTGTTTTGTGTCCTGATAAATGGTCTATTTTAGAGAATGTTCCATGTACTGTTGAAAAGAATGTATATTCTGCAACATTGGGATGAAATGTCCTGTGTATATCTGCTAGGTCCATTCCTTCTATGACCTCATTTATTCCATATGCCTCTCTGTTTATTTTTTCCTGGGATGACCTGTCAAATGATGAGAGTGGGGAGTTGAAGCCACCCACCACCACTGTATTTGGTGTTATCTGTGACCTGAGCTCTAATAGCATTTGTTTGATGAATTTGGGGGCCTCCATTTTAGGTGCATGTATGTTTCGGATTCTAATGTCCTCCTATCTGAGGGTGCCTTTAGTCAATATAAAGTGGCCTTCCTTATCTTTCTTAACTAATGTTGGACTGAAGTCTACCCTGTCACATATTAGGATAGCAACACCTGCTTGTTTTCTAAGTCTCTTTGCTTGAAACACCATTTTCTAAACTTTTACCATAAGTTAGTGTCTATCCTTTGTAGAAAGTGGGTTTCTTGGAGGCAACAAATTGAAGTATCCTGCTTTTTAACCCAGTCTGCAAACCTATGTCTTTTGGTTGGGGCATTGAGGCCATTGATATTAAGAGATACTATTGAAAGTTATGTTTTAGTTTTTGCCATTTTTTGTAGTTCTTCCAGTTTTACCTTTGCTATCTTGTGTTAACTAGTATTTGAGTATTGCTTGTTTTTTCTCAGTTCCTTTTATGTGTGCTTTTCTTTTTCTTCAGCATGTAGGATTCTTTCAAGTATTTTCTGTCTTCAAATAGTCCTTTAGCCTGCTTTTGTCATGGAATGTCCTTATTTTTCTATTTGAATGGATAGCTTTGCAGGATAAAGTAACCTTGTTTGACAGTTGTTATCTTTCAGAACTTAGAATACATCACTCCATGCCCTTCTGGCTTTCAAAGTTTGTGTTGAATAATCTGCTGTAATCCTGATAGGTTTGCCTTTCTAGGTAACTTGATTTTTCTCTCTGACTGCTTTCAATTTTTTTTTTTCTTTGGTTTGTATGTCTGGTAGTTTGATTAAAATATGGCAAGGTGAGGTTCTTTCCATGTTTTTTCTGGCTGGTGTTCTAAAGGATTCCTGTATCTGCATTGGCTCCTCTTTCACAATTTGGGGGAAGTTTTCTTCTATGATTTTGTTGAAGATGCCAACTGTGCCTTGGAGTGATATTCTTCTCCTTTTACTATACCCTGAATTTTTATGTTTGACCTTTGCATAGTGTCCCAAATATCTTGAAATTCCCACTCATACTTTTCTATTAGTTTGTCTTTCTCTTTGTTGGACTGTATTAGATCTGCCACCAGGTCTTCTAGCTTACATATTCTGTCCTCTCATTCATCCATTCTACTGGTGAGATTTTCTACATAGTTTTTTATTTCATTAATTGTGTTCTTTATTGCTAGTAATTCTAATTGGTTTTTTTTATTATTTCTATTTCCTTATTTATGTCTAGTATTGACTTCTTTATTTCATTAAATTGGCATCCTGTGTCTTCTTTGCTTCCTTTGGTTTCTTCTTTGAGTTTTTTGAACATATTTATCATCATTCTTTCGAAATCTTTCTCAGGCATTTCCTCTAACTCGATCTCACTGGAGGTCATTTCTGATGCACTAATACTTTTTGATGGATTTATATTCTTTTGCTTGTTGGTGTTTCTTGTGTTATAATGTATATATTTTTGCATGTTGGATTATTTAATAATTGGATTTTCCAATTATCTGGGTATTAACAGATGTCTCAATCAATCTGATGTTATATATCTTCAGGGTAGGAGCTTAAGATACTAGGTGTGGCTCTGACTCTCAGAGTATGTACAAAAGTGACTCTAGGTGCTTGGTGTGCCTGCTGTGAGAGTATTAAAGTAGGCTAAGTGGAACCTAATACAGATTCTAAAATTTAACTAAACTATGTACACTTTCAATGAAAAATAGCACAGGGTGTTTATCCAAGAGTAGGTATTATGGTAACCAGTTCCTCTGTCTGTCCCTTAGGCTGTGTGGTGCCTCATGCATTCCCTTAATCCTGACAACAAGGAAGTTAAGATTTCAGGTCTGTAGACAATTCCAAGTCAGCTTGTGACCAGGTGAGATGCTTCCCTAATGTATAACAGAAGAGTAAACAAAGCCACTGTATTTTAAGAAGCAACAAATAACAAGCCCAAAATACAGCTAATTTAAGAATGGCAAATTTGACCATCCATCTCTGCTTAACTCCTTCTCTAAAACCCCTGAAATTCATCCCAGCCTTGTGCTGAAGCAAACTGAGATGGAATATCCTTTAAAGGATTAATAGACTTCAGGAAAGTCCATTTCCTACTTAAGTGTGGATGACATCAGTTATTCAACAACATCCTCACACCTGGTTCTGTCTGAAATTGTTTACTTTTCCACATAAAGAAAATGCATGAAATTGACATTTTTAGGTTGCACATATAGGTGAGATAATGCAATATTTGTCCTGTGCCTAGCTTACTTCACATAGCAAAATGTTCTCCAGCTCCATCCACATTGAGGTAATTGGTAAAAGTTCCTTCTTTTTTATGGCTAAAGGTTATTGTAGTATATTTTTCTATGTATGAATAAAATTTCATTATCCACTCATCTACCAATAAACACAAGTCATTTTCTTATCTTCAGCATTATGAGTATACTTCAGTGATCATGGGGTACAGATATCACAGGAGCAGAGAAAATATGGCTACCAGATACTAAGAAGAATTTCTAAAAATAAAACAATGCTGATCAAATCTATACAGTTTCCACAAGGAAGATAAAAAACATTCTAGGTATGTCATAGACAGCATATGTGCTGAAGGATATGATAATGTATTTTATTTTTCTCATCATTGTGCAATGTACACATTATGAAATTACATATCAATTAAATATACTTAATCTTTATTTGGCAACTGGATATTTAAAATAAAAACAGTAGGGCTTGTGCCAGGCATGGTGGTGTATGCCTTTAATCCTAGCACTTGGGAGGTTGAGGTAGGAGGTAGGAGGGTTGCCATGAGTTTGCGGCTACCCTGAGACTCCATAGTGAATTCCAGGTCAGCCTTGGCTAGAGAGAGACCCTACCTCGACCCCCCTCAAAAAATAGGGCTTATAATGGAAAAAGAGAGGAAATGAGACCTATCTACTTTAAGATGCTTGTAGATTTCTGAATCTGAATGTTCCCAATATTAATATAGTTATCCTCACTCTATTGCAATAAGCTTTTCAAATGAAATTTCTTGTTCCTAAGCCCATTTTTTGAACTTTACAATACAGTATTTCCTTAATTCAATGACCTCTTATCATTTCTGAATCCAGCTTCCTCAGTAAGGATGAATCTTTATTTATTTGAGAGAGAGCGAGAGTGAAAGAGAGAGAGAGAGAGAGAGATAGTTAGAGAATAGGAACACCATGTTCTCTAGCCATTGCAAATGAACTCCAGACACATACACTGAGGAATCAATCCTGGGTCCTTAGGATTTGCAGGAAAGTGCCTTAACCACTAAGCAATCTCTCCAGTTCTAAAGCTAAAACTTCAATGACCTGTGAAGGTTTTAAATGTGTTGCGTGACTTTTATTTTAATGTAACATGGAGAAAAATCAAGAACTGACATTAGTTAAGTGACATTCTGGGTGAGAGGTGCTGGCAATCAATCCAGGAAAAAATTCCATCCTAAAGACTTGGCTTATTTTTGTGAATGTGTATGAGGTGTGTGTGTGTGTGTGTGTGTGTGTGTGTGTGTGTGTGTGTGTGTGTGTGTTCATATTTGAGTGGGTATATTCATTGCATGTGGAGGCCAGATGCTAACCTTGGGTAATACCCTCCCAAATACCATTCATTGCCTTTGAGACACAGTCTCTCTTTGTCCTGATGTTCACCAAGTAAGCTAGACTAGCTGATGAGTAAGCCCTGAATATCCAGTTTTTCTTCTTTTCCTGAGTTTAGATGCACATCTGTAAGCCTGGCATGGTACATGGGTGCTGGTGATAGAACTCAGGTCCTCGTGTGTGGTGGTTTGAATAGAATAGATGGCCCCCAATGTATTCAGTTGTTTGTTTGTAGTTTGCATCTGTAGCCACTTGGGTGGAGGCAGTAACACTGGGTGGGTCTTAAGATGTGGTGGTGAGTTTCAGGTTTCAATCTAAAGATATGCAAAGTGTGCCTAGCAGGAGTTCCTGAAATGTGCTGTGCTGTGTGGCTTTTTGGCTTTTACTTCTCTCTCTCCACTTGGTCCTGTGATGGCAGGTCAGCTTCTTCGGCCATTTATGGAACGTCCCCTGGATCTGTAAGCTTCAATAAATATCCCTTCCTCCATAACTGTGCCTGGTCTGGAAGTTCATCTCAGCAAACCTGAATTGGTTTGCTACATCATGTTTCTGAGGCAAGTACTTTAGCCAGTGAGCTATTTCCATAGTCCTCATTAGTCTATTTCTGTATCTATAAAGTCCACATGTGTATGATAGAGTTACAGGTACAAGAAAAAAATAAGACTGAAAATTTATGATGCATGAGAAACATTAGCCAGATGTCTCTGTAAGCACATTCTGTTACTTATCCACTGAAGTTCTGAAAGTTGTCCTAATAGATTTTAATTTGAATATGACTTCACATTTCTGTACAGAATTAGGCTCTTTTAGGCAAAAAAATCTAAAAAATAATTTATATAGAAAATCATAAAATTTTTATAAAACATTCTCCCAGGCCACTTGACTATATAAATAATGTCTGTCATTGTAAGGGGTATATTTAAAATGAATCCTTATGAAGGTGTTAAAATGTATGATTAATTCTCTTCCTATCAATTTAATGTATAGCCTATGCTGAACTTACACTAAAATATCCTGTCACATCTCCTCAGTCACTGACTTGACTTTGTCTTGCAATTATAAAAGTTATAATTTTTCATTAAAAAGTCACTTGAGGACTGTAGAGATGGCTCAATAGTTAAAGCACTTACCTGCAAAACTTAATGACCCAGGTTCAATTTCCCAGTCCCCATGTAAACTCAAATACAATGCACATGCATAGGAAGTTCATTTTCAGCAGCTAGAGGCACTGGAACACCATTCTCTCTCCCTCTCTCTCTCTCTCTCTCTCTCTCTCTCTCTCTGTCTCTCCTTCCCTCCCTCCCTCTCTCTCATCTCTATCTCTCTGCTTGAAAAATAAATAAATATAAATATAACTGTAAAGGCATTCCAATATATAAGCGATATGATAGCACACAGACTACAATAATATATATCTTAACATTGTTGATTGGTGGTAGTAAGTTTTTTTTTAAATAATGATAAAATATATGTTATATAAATTGACCATCTTAACCATTTTAGAATATAAAGTTTATTTTCATCACTTTAAGGGTCCGATCAATCATTTCAATTTGTGTATCCATTCTATTGTAATTTATTCTCCAAAATATTTTCATCTTGCCAAATTGAAAAACTATACTCAATAAACACATCTCATTTCACCCCTGGGAACTTCCATTCTATTTTCTGTTCCAATGGCTTTGATTATTCATATATAGTAGGTGGGATCATACACTATTTTCCTTTTTTGTCTGCATTATCTTTCTTCACATAATATGATTATTGCCTATACATGTATCAGAATTTCCTCATTTCTAGGCTGAATAACATCCATATATATTTATAAGAAACAGTTTTCTTATCCATGCATTTGTCAATGGTCCTTTGTATTTTTTACATCTTTTGATGTCTGTGGTAGTAGTTTAATAAGCACTCATGCATTCTCCAAATGCAATTGAAAAGAAGTAGGGAAGGTTTAGATACCATAAAGTGTTGGGTGAGGCTGTTATTTAGTATTCAACTGTCAATAATGATAAATATGCATTATTTAGATCACAATTTATATTGAAGAATTCTTTTTCCCTCAATGCCATGACCAACCATGCCAAAAAGTTCTGCATCATTTAAATTACTATTAATATATGGGGTTAAAGTCATTCTAGTATTCAATGAATTTCTGAGCTAATATGCAGCTGGACTTCATTTAGGAAGGGTATTAGGATTGTTAAATATTTAGGTTTATGCTTCTACACTTCTTGAGGTTGGAAACTCTTCCATAGAGAACATTTTAGGTATAGTCTTGGTTGCATTTATATCTATATGAAGAAGGTGTTCAGAGTGTGCCACCCAAAATATACCACATTAGCATAAGGATTATTTTGAGCTTAAAAACATTTGGGCTTCAAAAGATGAAGAAAAACAAGCTTCCCTCTAGATTTCTTATCTGACTGAAAAGCAGAAATTTCTGAGAAATTAAGATTTGGAATAGTCTGTGACCATGAAGAAGATGTGAAGTTGGTCTTGACATTGACCTATACACACACAAACACCCACCCCCAAAAAAGAAATACTCAATTAGTTTTCTCCATAATGCTAAACTTCCTTAAAAATTGTCCTCTTGGAATTCTAAAGTTATTTTCTCCTTGTTGTCCTTTTTCTACATCACTGTCTGTTTGTTAAGGTGCTGTACAATCCCAAGTGCTTGCCACTCCTTTAAGGTACTCATTACTGAATGCTCCTGTGTGCATTTGCAGTGCAAATATCAGTACATGTCTATTTTTCTCATTTGTTAATTTGTCTTTTACCATGATAATTTGATGGCTCCAACCAAAGAACCTAGGAAGACACAGGAAAATCATCTTATCACACCTGTATATTGAATTCTGTAAATACCAGTAATTTGGACACCACTAGAATACTACGTAAGTACTAGGGCATCACAGTATATATCATTAAAGAAAAGAATACTGGATTGGCATGAGAAAAGTAATAATGGTATGTTTGTTAATTATATGAAATTCTAGCTTGATGTAACAGCAGATTAATTTGCAAAACAATAACCTTTCTATATATATCTTAATGATATTTATCTACCTTAATTTTCTGTCTAATTATATTTCATATGAATTCATTCACAAGCAAATTACAATATATATTTATAAAATCATACTAAACATATTCTTTCATGTAATGCTTCTTTTCTGATGTTGTTTTCATAACAATAATAATTTCTAATACTTACTGAAAGTAGTTCTCATCTTGATGATAGATTTAAGAAGAGCCCAGTATTGAGGGTATGATTTTTTTCTTTTCATTTTAATTCTAATAAGTGGGGCATGATGTATAAATGCAATAAAAAAATTAAAATCACAAAGAATTAGGAAATTACTACAGAAAAAAAGAAAAAAAATAGGCTTCTATCAAAACTATACATTATCCAGAACATGTATTTATAATTTATCAGATTGTAGTCTTGCTTCTTACTTCTGTAATCTTTTATAACCATTTAGATTTTGGATAACTGACACACTTTAAATTTCCCTACTCACATGAAAACTGATATTGTTTCACTTGCTATTCAGTAGTTGTACTAGATAAAACTTGATTTTTTTTCTAAATTTTTTTCTTCTGAGTTTGTTATAATAACTGTTTGATTCCCTCATAAGTATAAGATAAAATTGTTAATGTATGCTAACTTTTACATCCATAAAAATCACATGTTTTACTTTTTTTCTGAGCATTGTCTTTGAACATTGTTAAAAAGAAACACAGTTGGTACCAAAAAGTGCTATTTACATACTAACTATGTTTATAACTAATAAAAAATGGGGGTGGGTTGGGGAAATAGTTTGTCAATAAAGTGCTTGTCACACAAGCATAAGGACTGAAGTTCAGATTCCAGCTTCCTTGTAAACACCAGGCAGGTGCTGTGGCCCACCTGTAATGTCAGTGTTCAGCAGGCAGAGACGGGGATCCCTGGGGCTAGCTGGATAGATAGACTATTCTTGGGTTCAAATGAGAGACTCTCTTGGTAAAATAAAATGGCAAGTGATCAAGGGTAAAAATAGAAAACAACTCTTTCGAATACATATATATGACTAAAGTGAATCTTCATATTAAAAACAGAAATACAGTTAAGTATTATAAGAACAGGATAATTTTATAATACATTTTCACCTTTGACAGAATTGGAGAAATCATCCTTGAATTTTTTTTCCAAGGACTACCACTTCAAGGAATATACTTGATTTTTTTTAAACAAGGAAGAATGGGTTGTTTTATTGAAAGAACTTCTACATATTTTTAAAAATATTTTATTTATTTATTTGAGAGAGAGTGAGAGAGCAAGAGAGAGAGAGAGAGAGAGAGAGAGAGAGAATGGGCATGCCAGGTCCTCCAGCAGCTGAAAAAAAAAAAAAAACCCTCCAGATGCATGTGCCACCTTGTGCTTCTGGCTTACATGGGTCCTGGGAAATCAAACCTAGGTCGTTTGGCTTTGCAGGCAAACACCTTAACAGCTTAGCTATATCTCCAGTCCAATATATTCGATTTTTAAGGAACAGAGATATATGAAGTATTCACACTTCATTCTTTATGAAATTATGACTTCCATTCACATAGAACAAATGGAATACTGTTGTCATTCTTGAAACACTAAATGCTAGATATAGTCTTTTATTACCAAAGCTAAAATTTAATTTATTAGTGTAAATAAAGTACTACCTCTTCCTTCTTTCATGATCACAAAACAAAATTGGCTTATGGCATTATCCAATACATTGTGTGGAACATGATAATACATGTCCTATGGCACATTTTTGTAATTGTCATATACATGCCTATTACAATGGGAAATACAAACATATAACCTCAGCATTTCAATATGACAATGAAATAGAGGAGGAGCTTGGTATTGTTAGTCTGCTAAACTTAGAAAGACACAGCATGCTATTTCAATGTCACTTCAGTGAAAGTAGGGTTCACAGAGTTGTTAATTAATATAGATTTGGTACTCTTTGGGAAGAATATGAGAATATTGGAACAAAAAGAAGAGTAGCTTACCTCACAGTAGGAAAGAAGGGGCCTTTTAATTGGATTAAGTCACATCACCACAAACTTTACAGATTGTGGTCACTATGGCAAAAAGGCGAGAAAATTTTAAATTAACTCATTACACTGATTGAGGAGGGAAAAACTCACAATTCATTCAGAAATGTCAAAAGTAGTTTGCTAATGCAAAGTCATTAAGATGAAGTTATGAAAATCCAAAATTCATGGGAAATTCATGACTTACTTGACCAATATATTCTAAAACCACACATTTAGACAGCTATGACATTTAAGAACATTTTAAAGGAAATATTTCTAATATAAATACCAAAACAAAATATTAATATAATGTACCTTTACTTCTTAGGAAAATTTTAATATGCGTAATGAATAGAGAATATCACCCATGTGTATATAAAATAGGAAAATTCACACTTGGCACTCACATTGCATTCATTGTTTAAAATATTATAGTTCTTTTTTCTAAAATGCAAGAATCTTTCTTATTCATATTTATTATCCCCTAAAATATCGACATCATTGTATTAAAGATAATAGAGTAAGGTCTTTACTTATTTATTTAGATAACATCTTGGAAATAACAACAAAATTATTAAACTCTTTCTAATTTAATCAAACAAGACACAAAGTGATTTAGCTAATTAATTAACCTAGAGTCAATTCGAAGAACCATGTAATAAAACAGATTTTCATAGTAATAATTACTATTTGAAGAATTGAAAAGTAATTTAAAATTTTCAACAATGCACATAATTATTTCTTGAAGGGAAGGACAATTCATATTTTAAAATTCTTGCAACCTTTATTTTTTCACTTTTTATCATCTTCATTATTTACACACGTAAAGAAAATCTGTCAAATAATTAGTTTATAAATATAGTTAATTCACTTAATTTAATAAAATAAAATTTAATAAAAAATTTAATAAAAGGTTGACAGTCCATAAGTTTTATCTATATATATAGATAAAACTTATGGACTGTCAACCTTTTATTAAGTGGGCCATACTGTGTCCTGTAATATGAAACAGAAGAAGTTGAAGATTTTGTATACATTGGAGTTAGGCTGCCTAGAGCCAAAATATTTTGCCTCAAGTGATACTGTCAGTTATATGGAATGAAGAAAAATGTTCTTCTTGAATAATAGGAAAACTACAAATTTTGTAGAAAAGTACAAGTTGGTAATTTAATACAATACTTGTGCTGTACATATTCATTGGAAGAGCAATTACGAATATGAATTTTTGGTCTGCACATTTTGGTTTTAGGTCTTTATAGAAAAACTTCTTACTAGTTAGTAACAGTGATACCTTGGTTTTATACTTTGTTTCCAGCCAGCTCAAGATACATGGTGATAACTTGTCTCAATATACAAAAAAAAAAAAAAAACAAAAAAAAGCAAAAAAAAAAAAAAAGGAGAACAAAGAATGATGTGTTCCACCTGTGCCACCCGGTATAGGGACTACTAAATTATGTCCTCTATCCTCCATGAGCTAGCCAAACTCCCAAATCTAGAACCTTGTGGAGACTGTCCAGGCATTGAGTATGCTGACCAGCATCCAAATAAGAACTACCCCTGGATGCATTGTGCCAAGCCCAGACCTGCAGATATACTACCTATCTGACTGTCTGCCTGCCTGTCTATCTATCTATCTATCTATCTATCTATCTATCTATCTATCTATCTATCTATCTATCTATAACACCCTAATTCACCTGGATCAAGGCTTACTAGGCCACTTAACACAAGCCTCCTTAAAGATGCTGTTGCTACATTGGCAGCAAGATAAAAGGATTATCTACATATGGGCATACCACAAAATATAACAAATAACACAAGAAACCAAAGTAAGATATCTCCACCAAGAATGCTTAGTCCTATAGTGGAAGGCTCCAATTAAAACTACGTAAAGGAAACTCCAGACATAGAACATCATAATTCAATTATGAGCCCAGCATGGTGGTGCATGCCTTTAATCCCAGCACTCAGGAGGCAAAGGTAGGAGGATCACTGTGAGTTTGAGGACACCTTGAGAATACAGAGTGAATTCCAGGTCAGCCTAGGCGAGAGTGAGACCCTACCTCAAAAAAAAAAAAAAATCAATTGTGGTAAGTATATTCAAAACACTTAATGAGACCATAAACAAATGCCAGCTTTATGAATATGTAAGCACTAAGCCAGCCCCACAGAAAATATTAGATGGGATACTTCAAACAGAAAATAAGAACAATCATATTCAAGAGGCTACATGAGGGAAAAAATAATGACCAAAACTTAACTAGAACAGACATGAACACAAATGAAGATCAAGAAATACTGAACTTGACAGGGTAATTAACACATCTCTCAATTATAACACTGAATATCAGTGGACTCAATTCCCCAATCAGAAGACACAGGTTAAAAGGCTGGATCAGAAAACTGGATCTATCTATTTCTGTTTTCAAGAAATCCATACAACCATATAATATAGACACACCACCTTAGGGTGAAAAGATAGTAAAAGATATCCTAAGCAAATGAAAACAGGAAATAAGTAGGTGTGGCTTTGCTAATATTTGACAAAGTAGACTTTAAACAGAAAGTAATAATATAGGTAAAGAAGACTATTTTATATTCATTAGGGGAACAATATAACAAAAAGATATAACAATCACAAACATGTATGACTAAACACAGGTGTATCAAATGTATATAGCAAATTCTACTTCACATTAAATCATAAATAAACACCAATACAATAACAGTCGGTGACTTTAATGCCACAGTATTTTCAACAGTCAGATTATCTAAACAGAACATAAATAGAAAAAATGGAGCTAAAAATAGATAAAATGGAATTAACAGACAGCTACATAATATTCCATCAAAATTATACAGAATACAAAGTACTTTTGGCAGCTCATGACATATTCACAAAAACTAAATCACATATTAGAACATAAATAAAGTCTTTAGGGGGGCTGGAGAGATGGCTTAGCTTGCCTGTGAAGCCTAAGGACCCGGGTTCGAGGCTTGATTCCCCAGGACCCATGTTAGCCAGATGCACAAGGGGACGCACGTGTCTGGAATTCCTTTGCAGTGGCTGGAGGCCTTGGCATTCCCATTCCTTCTCTCTCTCTCTCTCTCTCTCTCTCTCTCTCTTCCTCTTTCTCTGTCTGTCACTTTCAAATAAATAATAAATAAGCAAAAATTTAAAAAAGAAAGTCTTCAATATTCTGTGAATTATAACTGATTTCAATGACATTAAGCTAGTAATCAACAAGACATAACTACAGAAAATCTAAAACAACACTCTATTAAACAATGAAGGGGACATTGAAGAAATAAAGAAGGTAATAAAACCAATTTTTAAAATAGGATGAGAATGAAAAGACAGCATACCAATGCTTATGGGAAACAATGAAGGCAGTACAAAGAGGTAAATACATACATTGCAAAAATAGAGCACTCTCAAATAAATAACATAATGATCCATCAGAAAGCATTGTAAAAAATAATAATAAACCAAACCCAAAAGAATGAAATGAAAAAAAAAAATAAGATCAAGGCAGAAATCAATGAATTAGAAATGAAAAAAAAAATTCAAAACAGATGTAATGAAGATGTGGCTCTTTAGAAAAGTAAACAAAATTGATAAACTGCTAGCCATGCTGATCAAAGGAAATAGAGGCGACTCTAATCAATGAGATTAGAGATGAAAATATAGATGTTAGATAATATATCTATGAAATTTGGAGAATAATTAATTTATATTTCAAAAACTATATTCCACAAAATTGGAAATTTGAAAGAAATACAGAAATTTCTTAATTTATAGCTAAACACAGTAGATATAGATTATTTTAATAGAACTATAAATTCTAACTACATTGAAGGAGTAATTAAAAACATCAAATAAAAGTCCAGGCTCAGATGGATTCACTGTCAATTCAACACACTTTTATTCAAAAACTAAAATCACTTCTTCTCAAGTTATTTCACAAAATTAAAAAGAAGGGAATGCTCCTTGACTCCTTGTTTGAAGCCTACATTACACTTATACCAAAGCCATACTGACACACAAGAAAAATTAGGGCTGGACTGATGGCTTGGGAGTTGAGAGGCTTGCATGCAAAGCCTAAGGCCCCAAGTTATATTCCCCAGCACCCACATAAGCCAGAAACACATGGTGACACACACATCTGGAAATGATTTGCATCAGTTAGAGGCCCTGGCATGCCAATTCTCTCTCTTTTTAATAAATAAAGAAAAATTAAAAAGAAAAGAAAATTATAAACTAATATCACTGATGAACTCAGCACAAAAATTCACAATAAAATTATTTTCAAGCAAATTTAGTAATACATCAAAAGTATCATCCAACTTGATCAACTAGGTTTCATACCAGGGATGCAAGAATGGTTCAACATATAGAAATTAAAAATGTAGAGCTGATAAGGTGGCTTAGCAGCTAAGGTGCTTGCCTATGTAGCCTAAGAACCCAGGTTTGATTCCCAGTACTCATATAACCCAGATGCACAAGGTGGCACATGCCTGAGTCTGGAGTTCATTTGCAGTGGCTGGAGGCCCTGGCATGTCCATTCTCTCTCTCTCTCTCCATATATATATGTATGTATATATACACATGTATATATATATACACATGTATATATATATATACACACATATATATATCTGTTTCTCAAATAAATATAAATTAATTTTTAAATAAAAATTTAAAAATATAATGCATCACAAAAATAGACTTAAGGATATAAATCACACAATCATTTCTATAGAGGTAGAAAATGTCTTTATCAAAATACAACATCATTAAATGATTAAAACAATGGAGAGGGGACTTCAGGAAAGATGGCGACCACCTAGCTGCGCTGCAAATACCAAGGAAAGAAAGGCAGGAAATTAAGGGTTATCAGGGTATTCTTGCCAGTGGGAGGGCACTGAGTGGGGAAAAAAAAAGGAATTGCATATCCCCTCTCAGGTGGGTAGTCTAACCCCCATACAGTCACCACGTCCCAAGCCACAAGCGGCTATGCTTCGATCACACACTCGCCAGGACCTCCACCGCTGTGCTCCATTTGCACACCCGTGGGGATCTCCACACCCACGGAGACATCCATCGTTGGGCTCTGATCGTGTGCACCGGTATGCTCGGTTCACACAATCACGGGAACCACCACCGCTGTGATCAGGCGACTGCCAGACCCCCGAGCTGTGCTCTGATCAGGAGCCTGATGGCCAGCCTCCGCTGTGACTGAATCCCATTCCTGCAGCAACTGCCTTTGCACTACAATTGCACGTGCAGTGGCCCAGTCCCTCAGCAAGGGCCACACAAGCCCACACTGAGTCACTAGCACCAGCTCAGGTGCCATCCTCTACCTATCCGTCACCACCCATCCCCCACTCCCCTGAGGCAGGAGAGCACAGACTGTTTGCAGATCCCCGTATTCCCAGCCAGAGTTTGGGCAGCTTCAGGGCTTGCTACCTCAGTCCCCTTCCAAGCTCGAAGGCAGGCAGCTTTGGTGCATTACTGGGTGAGAATTCAGGCAACTTTGGCGCCCCTGTCAGGCTATAGATAGGCGGCTTTGGCAAGAGAGAGCAAAAACCCAGGCTGCTTGGCAACTGTCCCAGGATGCCTTGGATTCTCATTGAGCTAGAACCCAGAATGGTCCACCCACATACCTGCCCATACACTGTCATCGGTAGACCACAGCACAAAAAAAAAACAAGAAAAATAAAATGCAAGAAAACTCAGATAGATCACCCATTCCGACAAGGATTTCATCTAACCAAAACATAAGAAGAGTTTTTAGGATCAGAACATCAAATGGAAGCTATGAGCAATGCAACACTGACAAACTTACTACTAGAGTTTCCAGGAAAGCAACAAAGGACCGATAATCGTGTGGATTCTACCATCACTAAGCTATAGCACTATGATATGATATTGGAAGGAATTCAAAGAGAGCTAAGAGAGTTGAGGGAGAGTGAAAAAAAGAGGACCTTAAAAATCAGCTGGCCACACTAAATGAAAACATAAAGAAATGAAAGGATGAATTCCAAGAATCACCAAGAAAATCAGAAAATGAGGTGAAAAGGGAGCTGGACAGAGCAATGAAAGACATACAAAGGAAAGTAGTAGAAAATGCAAACTTAATTGAACAAGTCCAAAACTCCCTAGAGGCTCTCAAGAATAGAGTCAGCGAAGTGGAGGATAGAAACTCTGATCTGGAAGACAGGATGGAAGAAACAGTACGAGAGTTCAAAAATTTCAGTAAGTTCAAAAGTTCCTGTGAACAGAACATGAGGGAATTGTGGGATACACTTAAACATCCTAATATCAGAATCATTGGAATACCAGAAGGAGAAGAATTTCAGAACAAAGGCTTGGAGAACTTATTTAACAAAATTATGGGAGAAAATACCCCAGTCTCTTAACAGAAAGGCCCATCAAGATACAAGAAGTGAACAGAACTCCAAACAGACTGGACCAAAGAAGAAACTCCCCAAGACATATTATCATTAAGACTCTAAACATTGACACCAAAGAGAAAATCCGAAAAGCAGGTAGGGAAAAACAGCACACCATTTTCAAAGGAAACCCCATCAGAATTACATCAGACTTCTCAATGGAACCCTGAAAGCCAGAAGGGCCTGGAATGAAACTTTCAAAACTCTAAGAAACTATGGCTTCCAACCCAAACTACTCTACCCGGCAAAAGTCTTCCTCATAATAGATAGTGAAAGGAAAAAATTCCATGAAAAAACTCAGCTTTACAATTATATGAACACAAAACCAAACCTACAGAAAGTATTCCAGGAAATTCTCCACAGAGAAGAAACAAATAACCAAACACAAATGCCTAGAAGAAGCAGATGACAACAACCAAACCCAGAGTAGACACAAAAAATTTCAAATTCCATGAAAATACCAACACACCTCTACCACCACAACATGGAAGGGATCAATACAAATCACACAGTCTTCACCCTAAATGTTACTGGCCTTAATTCACCCAACAAGAGACACAAGCTAACAGGGTAGATCAAATAATTAGACCCCTCAATCTGCTGCCTTCAAGAAACCCACCTTACCACTGAAGACAGAAACCTCCTCAGGCTGAAAGGGTAGAAAACAATATTCCAAGCAAATGGGAATAAGAAACAAGCAGGTGTAGCTATATTAATGTCAGATAAAATAGACATCAAACCAAAAATAATCAAAAAAGACAAAGAAGGCTACTTCCTACTTATAAAGGGAACAATCCATCAAGAGGATATTACAATCATAAATCTGTATACACCAAACAAATGAGGACCACAGTTCATGAAATAAAACCTACTTGACAATAAAACAGAAATAACCACCAAAACCATCATTGCTGGGGACTTCAACACACCATTATCAGTAACAGACAGATCATCCAAACAGAAACTCAACAGGGAAGTAAGAGAGCTCAACAAAATCATAGTGCACTTAGACCTAATGGACATCTACAGAACTTTCCATCCCAAATCTACAGACTACACATTCTTCTCACCAGCCCATGGAATATTCTCTAAAATAGACCATATACTGGGTCACAAAAACTGCCTCTACATATTTTGGAAAATTGACATAATTCCCTGCATGATATCAGATCACAATCCTATATTGCTATAAATCAACAACAAATGATCCACCAAGAATTCCAACGGCACCTGGAAACAGAACAGCACACTCTTAAACAATAAATGGATAGTGGATGAAATAAAAAATGAAATTGCAAAATTCCTGGAATTGAATGACAATGAGAACACATCATACCAAAACTTATGGGACACAATGAAGGCAGTCCTCAGGGGAAAATTCATAGCACTCAATGCCTTCATAAAAAAGACAGAAAGATCCCAAATCAATAGCCTAACTATCCACCTGTAGGCATTGGAAAAACAAGAAAAATCCAACCCAAAGAGCTTCAGAATCAAAGAAATAATTAAAATCAGAGCAGAAATTAATGAATTGGAAAACAAGGAAACAATTAAGGCAATTGACAAAACAAAGAGCTGGTTCTTTGAAAAAATAAATAAGATTGACAAACCTCTGGCCAATTTGATCAAGCATAAAAAGGAGAGACTCCAAATTAACAAAATTCAAAATGAAAAAGGAGAGATCACAACAGACATCAGTGAAATTGGGAGAATTATAAGGACTTATTTCAAAAACCTCTACTCCACAAAACTGGAAAATGTGGAGGAGATGGATAAATTCCTGGATGCATATCATCTATCAAATCTAAACTCAGAGCAGATTAATCACCTCAATGAACCCATCACACTCATGGAGATTGAAAAAGTAATAAAAAATCTCCCAAAAAAGAAGTGTCCAGGACAAGATGGATTCTCAGCCAAATTTTATCAAACATTCATGGAAGAACTCAAACCAATCTTTCTAAAACTGTGCCACACAATTGAAGAACAGGAAAAGCTACCCAACTCCTTCTATGATGCTAGTATCACCCTAATCCCAAAACCAGGCAGAGATGTCACAAGAAAAGAAAACTACTGGCCTAATTCCCTAATGAACATAGATGCAAAGATCATGAACAAAATCCTCACAAACCCAATCCAACAACACATCAAAAGCATTATCCACCTTGACCAAGTGGGATTTATCCCAGGAACACATGGGTGGTTCAAAATACGAAAATCTGTCAATGTAATACACCACATAAAGAATCTTAAACATAAAAACCACATGATCATTTCGATAGATGCAGAAAAAGCCTTTGACAAGATATGGCATCACTTCATGAACAAAACATTGGAGAGAATCAGCATAGCCAGTTCACATCTTAACATAATAAAGGCAATATACAAATCTCCAAAGGCCCATGTAATACTTAATGGAGAGAGACAGGAGGAATTCCCATTAAGATCAGGAACAAGGCAGGGATGTCCTCAATCACCTCTGCTTTTCAATATGGTTCTGGAAGTCTTACCTCAAGCAATAAGACAGGAGAAGGAAATAAAAGGGGGTAAAATTTGGAAAGGAAGAAGTTAAGTTAGCTCTATTCACTGATGACATGATTGTATATGTAAGTGACCTGAGAGACTCCATCCCAAAACTCGTGAAGGTGATTAACTTCTACAGCTAAGTAGCAGGATACAAAATCAATGCACAAAAATCGGTAGCATTTCTGTATGCGAATGACAAAGATACAGAAAAAGTAATAAGGGACATTGTCCCAATTTCAATAGCAAGAAAAAATAAAATAAAATACCTTGGAATAACGTTAACCAAGGACGTAAAAGATCTATACAATGAAAATATAAAAACTCTCAAAAAAGAAATTGAGGAGGACTTAAGAAGATGGAAAGACTTCCCATGCTCCTGGATAGGCAGAATTAACATTATGAACATGACAATCCTACCAAAGGCAATATACAGATTTAACACAATTCCAATTAAAATTCCTACTGTGTTCTTCACAGAGATAGAAAAAATGATCTCAAATTTCATATGGAAAACAGAAGACCTTGCATATCCAAACATACCCTCAGCAAAAGATATACATCTGGTGGCATCACCATACCTGATATAAAGCTATACTACAAAACCATAGTAATAATAACAGCATGGTGCTAGCATAAAAACAGGAATATAGTCCAATGGAATAGACTTGAGGACCCCGATTTGGGGTCAAGTAACTATAGCTACATGATATTTGACAAAGTCCTGAACAATAGAGGCTGGAAAAAACATAGCATCTTCAACAAATGGTGCTGGACAAACTGGATAACCACATGCAGGAAATGAAAACTTGATCCACACATTTCACCATGCACTACACTCAAATCCAAATGGATAAAAGACCTCAACATAAGACCAGAAACTCGAATAGTACTGGAAGAAAATTTAGGAAGTATTTTCCATGATATAGGAATGGAAAAAGACTTCCTGAACTAAACCCCAGTGGCTCACGTTCTTAAACAGTCACTCAACCAATGGGATCATATGAAGCTGAAGAGTTTATTTACAAACAAGCATATAATAAGCACAGCCAATAGAATACCCACAGAATGGTAGAAAATACTTGTGGGTTATCCTACTGATAGAGGCGTAATCTCTAGAATCTACAAAGAAGTCAAAATTCTAAACAATAAGAGGACAAACACCCCACTCACAAAATAGGGCACAGTTGAAGAAGCAGTTCACAGAGGAAGATATACACATGGCAAACACACACTTAAGAAAATGTTCATCATCCCTAATCATGAGAGAAATGCAAATTAAAACAACTATGAGATTCCACCTAACACCAAAAAGAATAGCCAACATCAAAAAATCAAATGAAAATAAATGCTGGTGAGGATTTGGAGAAGCAGAAACACTCATTCACTGTTGGTGGGAATGTAGGATGGTACAACCACTTTGGAAAGCATCATGGAGACTCCTGAAAAAGCTGATTATAGAGATACCAACAGACCGAGTTATACCCTTACTGGCCATCTACCATAAAACTTTCAAACCACAGGCCAGAGAGATTTGCTCAACCATGTTTGTCGCGGCTCCATTCATAATAGCTAAAAGCTGGAATCAACCCACGTGTCCATCATTAGAAGAATGGATAACTAACATGTGGTATATCTACGCAATGGAATTCTATATAGCAGTATGAAAAAATGACACAAAGAAATTTGAGGAAAAATGGTTGATCCTGGAACAGATCATTCTCAGCCAACTTACCTAATCACAGACAAAAAATCGACACATAGTCTCACTCATCTACAACACCTAACCTGAATCTACCCAGGATACCTTACACACCCAGCAAGCACCTCATGGACTAGACAAAAGGATGGATAGGAGGGCAGGGAGGGCATCGAAAGGTGGAAAACAGTAATCCAGACCCAAACGGCAATGGTACCATAAAATTCTACTTCCTAAAAGGCAGACCAAATGGCTGAACCTTCACTAGACCCTTACAGGAAACACCTGAACCACAAGACACTGGAGAGGGTAGGATCAAGATTCACCTAAATCTTCTACATCTTCCCGCCCTCCCTCTCCCCCTCACCCCTCTCTTCTCTCTAACTCTTGTATATTAGTTATATTTTTCCTATTTTTCTTAGTGGGCACTGACCTGTAACCCCCACTACCAGCATGGGGCTATCATATACAATGAGATTTTGATCAGAGAAACCTGCAAGGTTTCCCAAAACAATGACAGACTTCTGTCAGAGTACTTGATGACCCACCAAATTCAGTGGTAAGACCCTATTGCTAAAGACTCCATATGCAGCTGATACATAAAATGGAACGTCATGGCTTGAAGCCAGGAGAGAGTCAGTCCCCAGACAGTCTGCGTGTCTAGTGCCAGAATGTGCTACATGGGTGAATGGGGGAAATGACCAATATCTGTCCAAGCAACTCATGGTCTAACCTACTTAGCAACAAATAACCTGGTGTGATGCCCACACAAGTGCAGTAGTGGCACACAGCCATGGTGGGGAACCAGCTGATGTTGATTTGGCTAACTGATCCCCTCAGTGGTAAGGGACCCATTGCTGGAGCTGGGAAACAAGTCAGAACCATATCCAAACATAAGCCCACTCTCCAATACCAAGGTAATGTCAATCATGGGGTACAAGAGGGCCTACACCTATTAAACTCTCTATCAAAAAAGTAAGTGTTATCTCAATTTTCCGGGTGCTAACTTACTCTCTGTTGGAGAATCTGCTTCTCTTTTTTAGATAGATGCAGATTCTATGGAGAGAGCTTCCCCAACATACCTCAAAAGGGGCCCAACTGAAACTAAGGAAAATTGGCGAAACAAGCAAGGGTGCTGTTTCCTGATGAACCGGATACCAGCACAAAGGGGAAGGAGACCAACACAGGGAAAAATCAACTCCTACCAAATCAGAGAGCCAGATCCTCAGAGGCCCCCAACACCTCAGCACTGAAGCAGACCAAAAATGAACCCAACATGGCTCAGGGAAATTTTCCAGAAGAGGGGGCAGAAAGAATGTCAGAGCCACATGTTGGGTCATGATATGCAGAGACATTTATCATACCAATAACTGTGGGCTAACTCCAGAATGCGCGACCCATTTACATCAACAATGAGAGTCAATTGGGAGGGGGTAGATCATTGATGAGCCTAAGCAATGGTACCAAACTGCCTGTATTTGCTGAAAAGTAAAGTAATAAATTTAATTTAAAAATGGAGAGTCTATGGATAGAGGAATGATATCTTAAACATAAAACCTATATATAACAGATATAAAGCCCATAACATACAAAATGAAAGAAAAATGAAGTCGTGTACCTAAATTAGGGAACAAGCAGGTATATCTACTCTTTCCACTACTATTTAACATAGTATTTGTAGTCTTTTTTTCAAGCAAAAAGCAAAAATAAAAATAAAATAAACAAGAAAAAGGAAAAAGAATAAAGGAGATACCTGTTGAAAAGCAAGAAGTTAAACTAACCTTATTTGCAGATGATATGTTTCTCTATTTAAAACAGCCTAATGACTCCATCAAAAACTCCTATAGCTGATAACCTCTTTCATCAAGTTGGGGGATATAAAATCAATGCACAAAAATCAGTAGCCTTCATATATAACAATAGCAAAGCTACAGAACAAGAAATATGGGAAGATGTCCCATTTACAATAGCCACAGAAATTTATGTATCCTGAAATACCTTCAGCCAAGGAAGTGAAATACCTGCACAACGGAGTCATTAAAATATTGAAGAAAGAAAGTGTGGATGACCTGAAAAGATAGAAAAATTTTTCATGAACTAGCTCCCTGCTTGGTAGAGGACAAGAGACACCAACAGAAAGAAAAAATCAGGGGATCCTGCAGACTATAAAATCAACCTGCTTAGCAAGAAGTGCACACTTGTGCAATGGTGGCATGCAACTTGTACAACTAACCAGCTGTTCTCTAATTGGACAGGAGGGCTGCACATTCCGAGAGAGCTCCTATCTGGTAGTAGAAGCAAAGTTAGAATCCCAGGGTCAGAAAACCCAGAATTCAGGGACAAGACACTGTTTTCTAGAGAAAAAGAGTGGTCTTGCACAGCAAGAATCTCTCAAACAACTTTGCAAACCCCTTTGAACCCAAAATATTCACATGAAGAGAAAATGAAGTTGAGCCTAGATCCATCTATAAGACAACAGTATAGCCAACTGCCCACCATGAAACTGGACACCTGTACTACATCATCCAGGGCCCAGGAAATCTTGTAGTGGAAGTGACAACATGAATACTGCTCTTACTTATAGCCTGACAACCAGCTCCAGGGTGATGGTGACAGACAAAGTGATCAATCAAAATATATCAAAGCAGAAATTCAGAGGCTACAAATAATTCAACACTAAATCAGACTGCCAACAAGGCTCAGGAAACATTGTGGAAGAAGATGTGGAAATGGGATTGTAGGAGCCACAGAGTGGGTAGGAATACCCTGAGATATGCCCCACACTAATGCTCCAAAGGCACTGAGTGAGGCCTTCATACCCACAGTGAATAACATAACCACATAACCCCACTGATGAGGGTCCCCAAGGGAGTGAGGGTGAGAGGATATATATATATCATAATTTTATGAAAGATTTCCCATGTTCATTGACTGGAAAAATTAATATCATGAAAATAGCCATCCTATCAAAAATAATATACATATTTAATCTAATTCCAATCAACATTCCAACACCATGCTTCACTGAAGTAAAAATAAATAAAAATATCTCAACATTCATACAGGCACACAATATGCCTCTGGTAGACAAAATTGTCCTCAATAAAAAGAATATTACTGGTGGTATCACCATTGATTTCAACATATATTGCAAAGCTACAATAATAAAATAACATGGTATTAACACAGAAATTGACACACAGTTCAATGAACTAGAACAGAAGAAACAGGTATAAATGCTAGCAAATAAAGGTAAGTGATCTTTGACAAAGAAGCTAGAAAATGTGGGCTGGAGAGATGGCTTAGCGGTTAAGCGCTTGCCTGTGAAGCCTAAGGACCCCGGTTCGAGGCTCAATTCCCAGGACCCACATTAGCCAGATGCACAAGGGGACACACGTGTCTGGGGTTCGTTTGCAGTGGCTGGAAGCCCTGGCGTGCCCATTCTCTCTCTCTCTCTCTCTGCCTCTTTCTGTCTGTTGCTCTCAAATAAATAAATTAATTAAATAAGCAAAAAAATTAAATAAAGGAGCTAAAAATGCAAAATAAAGAAAATAGCACTTTAACAAAATGTGTTGGAGAAACTGTATAATCTCATATGGAAGAATGAACCTAGGTCCTAGTCTGTCACACTGCATACACACACACACACACACACACACACACACACACACACACACACAAACTTAAAAACTCCAAACAGATCAAGGACCTCACCATAAGACCCAAATCAGAGAAGAAAAAAGAAAACTAGAAGAAAAACCAATTTCTTTGGAAAAAAAAAAAACCCTAGAAAATTCACCTAGAGTCTATCATGTTGCTCCACATGATAAAGTCTAACATTTCTTTGGATTTGTCATGGTTCCCTCAATATCAGATCATAATTTTGCAAAGTAATATTACCAAACATTCTTCCTCCCACTTGTTTTGTCGTCACTAGGAACTAAAACCTTTAAATGACTCTAGTTTCCTTGAAGCTGACACTATTACAAAATCTGAAGTATTTTTTTTTTTTACACCTGAAGTTCAATGACTTTCTAAATCATTAAAGAACTAATCACCACAAGATACTTTGTACTGAAAGTTCCCTCAGATAAGCTGAGATCATGAAATAAATTAGGTAAATACTTGGGTTATGTGTCATCTTATGTGATAATATTGCATAATTTGAGAGTGATGTGACATTTCTAAGATTTTTGAGGGGCCAACTTAGGGGTTAGAGTACTGGACACTCAGTGATCATTCACTAAACCTCCCCAAGGCAGTACCTTTTTAGTTTGTTGTCTGACAATCCATGAAGAAGGATGAGTGCAGACATAGGAAAAGGGTAAGGTATAAAAGTGTTTCTTATCTTTAAAACAAAAGTAAAAGTAAAACAGAAAAGCTCTGGAGTAGAGTTATGACCAGGTAGCTGCATAGTGACTTGGACTGTGCATCTTTCTAAATTTTTATTTAATTATTTATTTATGTGATAAGGAGAGAGAGAGAGAGAGAGAGAGAGAGAGAGAGAGAGAGAAGGAGGGAGGTAGGGAGGGAGGGAGGGAGGGAGAGGGAGAGGGAGAGGGAGAGGGAGAGGGAGAGGGAGAGGGAGAGGGAGAGGGAGAGGGAGAGGGAGAGGGAGAGGGAGAGGGAGAGGGAGAGGGAGAGGGAGAGAGAATGGGCACTCTAGAGCCTCCAGCCACTGCAAACAAATGCCAGACACATGTGGGACCTTGTGCATCTGGCTTCTTACATAGATACTGCACAATCAAACCTGGGTCCTTTGGTTTTGCAGGCAGGTGCTTTAAAACAGCTAAGCCAAAAACAAACAAACAAACAAAAAAAAAACAAAAAACAACAACAAAAAAACCTACTAAGCCATCGCTCCAGCCCAGATTGTGTATTTTTATATACCTAGGGGTTTAACTTAGACATCCATTTGTAGTGGAATAATTGAGTTACTTCAAATGTACTTGTGATGCTCTTCAGGGCTGATGAGTTAGACACATTTGGTTACTTCATATGTGTAAGCAAACTGGCTTTCTAGTAAATCAGCCTGAGTCAGGGTTCTTTGGATTTCAGTTCCCCAACTCCACTTTCTGGACTTATGATAATTTTTTTCTGTTCATTGACTATAAGGTCATTAAGATGTGCGTGTATTCTTTTGGAGCCTGTAACCCTCACTAGCTACCATCAAAATGGAGACTACTTTACTCGTAATCCCTATAAATAGAAAAGTGCCCAATCTTACTAATAACAACTATCTGCTAATTGATAGTTAGACCTAACTCAAGAACTAGGGTGCTGGGATCTTAATGGTCACCAAAACTCTACTGAGGGAGTCTCTGGGTTCTTTGTCCCATAAATTCAATGATAATGAATAATGAGTTGAAAAGGATAAACTTCATTACAAAAGGAAGGAAAGCAAGCAAGGAAAAGCTTGCATTTAGGTGATTGAGAAACAAATGTCAAACACTTTTTGCAATGGAAAGGAAACATGA
Organism: Jaculus jaculus; assembly: GCF_020740685.1. Taxonomy (NCBI): domain Eukaryota; kingdom Metazoa; phylum Chordata; class Mammalia; order Rodentia; family Dipodidae; genus Jaculus; species Jaculus jaculus. The sequence continues at coordinate 22,862,457 of NC_059125.1, forward strand.
AATCTAGATGAGGCTCTCAATTAGGTTTGGAATCTTTTTTCTTCCCCTATTTTTGGCAACATACTGAATAGGAGGAAGCAGATCAGCCTTGTTGCATGAAATAATCTGTATTCCAAGATTTTTCTTAGCCAGTGCTGTAATCTGATAGGGTTTACTTATCAAGCAGTTCCAGCTGGGGGCCCCTGTGTCTGTATCTTGACTCTCTACAGGATGTTCTTATGAGGTATTACTACTGTTTGTCAAAACATGTGGACACTTATTGTTCATTTAGTCCTGTGACACTGACGAACTACATACAAAATAAGGCTATATTGCTCCTAATTCCTATCAGTTTCAAGCAATTCAATGAGAAGTTGTGTAGAATGTTTTTCTCCATTGATCTCTTGAAACATGTACTAGCATGGTTTTTCCAGGGTCCATTTTATCTCCTTAGTGCAACTGTCCTTCACCCCCTTCCTCCTTCCTTTCTTCACTTTTCTTCCATTCTTCTTCCCTTGATCTTTTCCCTCCATTTTATCCCTCCCTTCCTTGTTCACTCCTTTTTTTCTCTTTTTCCTTTCTATTTGTTCCATTCATTAATTCATGAATTATTTCTTTCTTTCTAATTTTCTTTCTGTGTAATTTCAGACAAACTTCTGTCTCATGTCCATATTTTAAAACAATTGACTTTGTCCATTGAATTTCAGGGGATGTTCCAACTAATTTGATGGAATAAATGCCATCAAAAATCTTGAAATTCTCTTATACACTCTTTTTTCGCACTCTCAAATTTTATGTTTGCCTCTAAGTTACATGGATTCCATTCATTAGGAATAAAGGGGAATTTGCAATATTGAATCTTATCTGAACCCTTATGGTTCTGGGGAGTAGCAACAGCTGAAAAATTGACCATGGGTTTGTTTCAAAATCAGCCTCTCTGCTGATATAGGACCTACTTTCTCTTCTATATATTGACATGAGATTAAATTCAACAGTTCCTAAATGTCTCATAGAAAACTCTCTTCTGTTTGAATTATGACTGTCCTAAGATTCACTGATTTTGTTATTGTACATAAAAATTTCCAGGCCCTGTTCCTTGGTTTTATTATGTTACTCATTTATGAACATTCTCCCTGTTGCAATAGCCTGAATACAAGCATCTTAAACTTTGTGCACTCTGTCTTTAGCCAAGGCCAAGGCTCCATAAAGTTCTCACTAATTCTTTTCAACAGACAAAAGCACAAACTCTGGCTAAAAATAAATAAATAAATAAACTACAAAAATACCTTTATTAACATGGGCCATAACATTTGTCAGAAAAATCAATATGGTGCTAGAGATGTAGCTTAATGGGTAGTTCTTGGTTGACATGCAAACACCCTGGATTTTATTTCCCACAACACAGAAAATCAATATGTTTCTATAATACCCCCAATGAACTTTATACTGCAAATATCAAATAATTCACTAAAAATGAGGTAAATTATTTTTACATTTGGGCTTAAAACACCTCGCCTTTCACCCATTGGTACCTCTGGAAGTAATCATTGTCACAAATGGCGGAAAATTTGAAATGCCATATGTATAAATAATTTTAAAAATGTCAATTGACCTTCGGCCATGTTTGTGCGTGAAGTGTTTTTTAGCTTGTTGTTCGCTTGGTTTACTCCTAGAACTACAACTAGAATTTGGAGAAACTCTTTTGGTAAAGACATAGCAAAAATAGAAAAAAGGAGTAAAACAGTGCATATAAGAGGATATAAATTTGAAATTGAGTATTCAAAACAATGCTGCTGAAATGCTTTCATGATTCCTGCTCAAGTAAATGCACTCACTAAGATTGACTTGCTCAGTTGTATTTCACAGCACTGAGCTGTCTTCCATTAGGATGTCTGTGATTTCTCTTATTCTGTTTCCACATCTTCAAAGTGTCCTCAACTCAGTCTTTTACTTTTATAAAATTTTAATCTATTATAAACCCCCAGAAAAAAATGTTCAAAGATAATTTTCAGAGAAGGTGAAATTATGCCTCTTACCTAGACATAAAAGTGAAAACATGTTAAAGAATCTATTTTATACATATGCTATGAGGAAGCCAGGCAGATGTTATAACAGGTTCAAATAAAAGTCACATTAGCACAAATTTATATGGAATAATGTTGAGGTGGATTGCAAATGAAGACAAAGTGTTTTTTTTGGAGGGGAGGGAGTATGGCAAAATAAATCAAATACATCTCTGTCAAGAAAGTTTCATAAATTTCATTGACTCAATTCTGTACTTATGAACTTAAACACTGTATTATCTACAGCTTATAAAGATGTACAGAATAGATTAAAGATAACATATATTTCCAGAATATGATAACTCAGAGTTTATTGCAGAAAGGGTACATTTCTATGGAAATACACTTCTTTCTGTGACATGTGTAAAATCTATGAAATGAGGATAATACTTTATTCTATTATTTCATAACTCTATTCTATAACAAAATAAAATATAACAATAATGGGAAAAAAGCCACAACCTCCCCACTAGTCCAGTTTTTCTTCCCAATGTTATCACTATCCTATGCAATGAAGCACATTTGTAGACATTTACTATACATGGAGTAATAAACCATTTTATTCGACATTTAGGGATTTACAAAATTCCCATGCATTTACATTCTAGTATAAATATTTTACTCAAAATATTTCTGTTACATATATATATATATTATGTTATATATATATATATATATATATATATATGGAATTTTGGTATAGAACACTTGACTAAATTCTTCTTTATTTATAAATTACTAAAACTGATTTTATAATATTAATTTTTCTATATATTTTCATGAGCAAAGTTTGTAATTTTATTTTCTATTAACTTGGCTAATTTTGGAATGAAGGTTATGGTCACTTGATCAAATGATTTGGGTGGTTTCAATCTTTCTAATACTCTGCAACTATTTGCCTAAGATGAGAATGGTCACTTCCCTAAAGCTGTATTAGACTGTTGTGTGAAACTTTTGAGGCTGGTTCATCTTTTCTCTCTCTCTCTCTCCCTCTCTCTTTCTCTCTTTGCTATTTAAAAGGTCATTCAATGACTTCTAGCTTTCCTGTTAAAGTTGTAAATATTGAAATTGTCTTATGGAATTGATTCTTGAGTATTATAATTTTTCAAGAAATCAATAATTGTAAAGCAATGTTATCTTAATTGGTATAAATAGGTCCATGATCAAATCTGTAGTTTAGCATAACAAAATATATAACATAATCTTTACCATCTTGTTCATTTTCAAATGTACAGTTTAGTCAAGTGTACTCACATTGTTGAACAACAATCTTCATTAATGTTTCATATTTTAAAACCAAAACTCTTTGTCAACTAATCATCTCTCCACACTCTGCCTACTATATTAGCCATTGGAACATGTACTTTTGGTTTGTATAAGCTTGCCTACTCTAGATAGCTCACATATGTAGACACGTACACTATTTGTCTTTTATTGACAGTCTTATATCATTTTGCATAGTGGCCTCAAGGTTCATGTATTTTGTACTATGCACCAGAAATTCCTTCCTTTTTAAGGCTGAATAATAATCCATTATATGTCTTGGCTTATATGTTCATCATTGAATAATACTAGGATTGCTCCCATGTTTTGGGCTAGCAGGAATATGTGATTTAGCCATGATCATAAGTATACCACCATGTCTTCAGGATCCCTCATTCTGTTCTCTTGTTAGCATATCCATTTGTAGAAATGCTGGACTATATATGACAATTCACTTTTTATGAAGGAACAACATATTTGTTGCTCTGTTTCATATTTATAACAATAATGCAGAAAGGTTTCAATTTCTCCTTATCCTTGCTGACACTTATGATTTTGTTTGTTGATAGTAGACATTCAAATGGATTAAGGCAAGTACCTCATTTTGGTTTCAATTTGAATTTTTCTAATGATTACTGCTGATGAGCACATCTTCATAAGCTATAAGTCATTTAGAGCAAGTTCTGTTTACAAAATTAGCTTAGTTTTAAATTTTCCACTATTACTGTTGAGTTGTAGGTCTTTCTATATTCTGATATTAACTTCTTATGAAATACATGATTTGCAAATATTTTCCCATTTCATAAGTTCCTTGTTAACTCTGTTACTTATATTCACAACATACTTTTATTTAATGAAAATCAGTCTTAATTATAACGTCTTTAGCCCTTTCTATTTTATTAATCTATTCAAAAGCCATCTTTAACTTTATTGATTTTATCATATTCTATATCTTTCATTAAAATTATTTCATTTCTATTTTTGTTATTTTTCTTGTTTTTCAGAACTTTGACTTTTTTTCAGTTTGTATATTTCTATCTTTATTCTCTTACCTTATTTTTTTTAAATATTGACATCTTCACTTACAGACAATAAACCATAATTCCCTCCCCTCCCTCACGTTCCAGTTCACAACTCCACTCTCCATCATACCCCCCTCTCTTCATTAGTCTTTTTTTTATGTTGATATAATAATATTTTTCTTCTAATATAAGGGTCTTGTGAAGGTATTGCTAGTCACTGTGAGGTCATGGATATTAAGGCCAATTTCTGTCTGGACAGTTGCATTGTAAGGAGTGGTACCCTTCCTTTGGCTCTTAAATCCTTTCTGCTACCTCTTCCTTAATGGATCCTGAGCCTTGGAGGGTGTGATAGAGATATTTCTGTACTGGACACTCTTCTGTCACTTCTTCTCAGCACTATGTTGCCTTTTGGGTCATCCCAGTGGTCACCACCATCTGAAAAGAGAAGATTCTCTAACCAGAAGTGAGATTAGCATTAATACATGAGTATGAACATTAACTGTAGTGCTTTCAGGGCAGTTTGGTGAGAATAATATTCATTGAGCCCGACAAGTACAGGCTTTGTACTCCTAAGGCCCATGACCTCCCCTGTCATGACATTTTGATTAGGTTTTCAGTATCAGGCATGTATTTCCTCTCAGAGAGCGGACCTCCAGTCCAATTAGAGAGCAGGTGGTTTCTCCCAGAGCAGACATGCCACTATTGCAGCAGTTCAGTCATTTCGCCTGTCTGGCCAAACTTGGGGTATAAACTTACTTTTTAATGCGTCCAAAATCTTTTCATGTTTCTGTTTAAATTTCACATACAGACTTTTATAGACGGTCTGAGTTTTCATATTATTCATATTAATGTAATGTATTTGGTATGCCTCCCACTTAGGAATTATGATATTTTTTCTAAATATGGTTAATTAGTGTTCAAAATTATTCATGTCATTGTGATGGCTTTTGTGATACAGTATTGCTATAGGTAGCCCAGACTGATATCAAACATGATCTGTAGCATAAGCTGGCCACAACTTAGCAGTGATCCTCTTGGCTCAGCTTCCCAAGTGTTGGAATGATAGATTTATGCCACCACAGGCAGCTCATAATGCCATTTTCAATATGAAAAATGCTGCACTGTTCTCACATTCAACTCTATTACCATCCCTTGTCTCTTTACCCTGCCACTTGACCCTCTGTCAAATAGCTCTGCCTTCATGATTTTAACTCACACACACACACACACGAGAGAGAGAGAGAGAGAGAGAGAGAGAGAGAGAGAGAGAGAGAGAGAGAGAGAGAGAGAGAGAGAGAGAGAGAGAGAGAGAGAGAGAGAGAGAGAGAGAGAGAGAGTTCTTTCATCACAGGAAGTAATAAGAAATCAGGTACATCCTTTAAAGACACAGGATCCTGTTTTATAACCTCCATCTGTGTGGGTGACAGAAACTCAGGGGATGTTGCTGTTCCCAGAAAGTAGACTCAATCTCCCTTGTTCTGTTTATTAAACGTGTGTGTGGGTGTGAATCTAGATTCTATATATGATAGAAAACCGAATATTTGTCTTTCTATTCCCCTATAACTTTCTTTTGTCTCAGAGGATCCTCCTTTTCATGGGCTTCCAACTCTACACATACTGAAAGCAGTCATTTTTCTACATTCATGGCTTATGCATATGCATTATAAAATCTTGATTCCATATATAAGAGAAAATATGTTGTTGTCCTTGTGATTCTGGCTTATTTCAAAACTGGAAATCTCACATATAATTTCCTTTCCAACTTCTACACATATTCTCTATTCTTTTTCTTCCAGTAAAATATACAAACTGTTATTGGACTTAGATATTTATCCTCACCAACTCTTTAGCTTTATTTTCTATTTTCATATATTACTGAGGACACTTATTTTCTTTATGTCACTATAAATAATTTTAAGCCTTTTCTTTTCACATATTCCACATCATATTACATTAGACCACATTGGCTGTGTCTAACTGGCTTTTATATGTTTTTAAGTAATCATATTGTTGATATCAGGAAACAAACTTTTCTTTATATTTTTTTCCAAATATTTATTGATTTAGGTATATGTGTTGACATCCTGGTGAAATCAACAGGAAAATTTTCCATGCTTGTTAGCATTTTTTTCTCTCATATACAATTCTACTGTGGATGAAGGTTTTGGGGTGTCCTGAATATTTCCTGGGATCTCATTTCCAGCTTCTCTTCTCATATAGTTCCTGAATTTCATCTCCTATCCCCATGAGACATAAAAACTGAAGACCTTGGGTTTTACCTCAGAGCAGTAGCAGCAACACCTGCAGCAATTAGCACTATCTCATTCCTCTTTATGTCTGGCAGCAATCGTTCTTTTTCTGGAGAATATCCATGCATTAACCTTTTTTTTAATTTTTATTAACATTTTTCATGATTATAAAATATATCCCATGGTAATTCCCTCCCTCCCCACCCCCACACTTTCCCTTTTTTTTTTTTTGCTATTATTGCCAACATTCTCAAATGATTTATATTTCTGTTTCTATTTTTTTGCATAATTTTGGTTCATTCTTCCACATTAGATTAAAAAAATCCATTTGGACTGACAAAAGAGAAACTCTAATTTGTGCTTATTAATTATGTACAGCAATTTAAGTACATATGTCATACTTTCCATCTAATGCATGAATTTTCCATGAAAGTCTTATCAAGGTATTATGTCATTTATAAGTATCCCTTAAATTAATACTTTTGTTTACACCCATAATATGGCCTAATGTGAAAAATAGTCATTTCATTCCTGGAGTGCAGGAACAATGATACTGAGAGCTGCAGCATATGCAGCAATGTGAAGACACTCTTCAGACATATGAAGACACAATTTGGACATTATCAAATAAATCAGTATCAAATATATATTTGTGGCTGGTGTGATAGTTAAGTGAGTCAAATACTTGCAGGCACAAAATGAGAACATGACAGTGACCCCTAGAACCCATGTAAAATATAAAATATGTTAGTACATGCCTGTAGTCTCAACCTCATATAGGCAGAGACAGGTGATCCCTGGGGCTCATTAGATAGATTTTTCTAGCTGTATTAGTAACCTCTGGTTCAATGAGACATCTTTGCTCAACAAATAAGATGAAAGGTGATGAAATAAGATATCCAATGTCAATCTCTGGCCTCCAAATATACACATGCACTCCCACAGTTGATCACCCACACTTATACATACATGCATACACACAAATTTATATATATATATATATATATATTATATATATATATATATATATTATATATATATATATATATATATATAGAGAGAGAGAGAGAGAGAGAGAGATAAATAGATGATAGATAGATAGATAGATAGATAGATAGATAGATGATAGATAGATAGATAGGTAGATAGATAGATAGATAGATAGATAGATAGATAGATAAAAGATGGATAGAGAGACAACACAAAACAAGTTGATGGTTTTCAAATATTCTATGAATTGTTATATGGAATATGAATTGATGTAGTCTAACTTCCAGGTGTAGTAGAATTTCCAATGAGATTGTTTTCAAATATGTATATTTTTGTTAAATAGAATAAGAACTGTCACAAGTAATTCTATTTTTTTTTTCAGAACTATAGGAAAGACAGGTGACTCACAGGATCTCAGAGGATTTTTGGCAAGTGAAGGAGGAACTAGTGAGATTTACATGTCCCTGTTGTTTTCTTTTATGAAGCTTTCCATTTCAAATGTATATTACTTTGTTTAGTGTGTGAATTGAGGGATTTACTTATGATTAAAGTAGACAAGTAGCATAGCTTTTTGAGGAAACACAAGATGGTGGCTCATGAGTATAACTAGATAGCCAATTATCTTAATTTTACTTTATCTTTGCCATCATGCTGTTCCTTATTATAAATCTCTTGTTTAGATAGATATAATGTATATCCAGCATAAAAATAAGAACCACAAAAATGTAAACTTCATAATCCTTTTAAGTAAAATTTGTTTTGACTAGGCATTTTGGCACATACCTATGAACCCAGCACCCAGGAGACTGAGACAGGAGAATCATTTGTTCCAGGCCAGGCTGGGCTATATAGAAAGTTCAAGGACACTCTTGGCTTCATATACATAGAGAACATGTGTCAAAAATTAGAATTCTAGAGCCGGGCGTGGTGGCGCATGTCTTTAATCCCAGCACTCGGCAGAGGTAGAAGGATTACCATGAGTTCAAGGTCACCCTGAGATGACAGAGTTAATTCCAGGTCAGCCTGGACCAGAGTGAGACCCTACCTCGAAAAACCAAAAAAAAAAAAAAAAAAAAAAAAAAAAAATAGAATTCTAGCTTCCAGTTTATTTTGATGTCTTCTTTGAAAAATTAAAAGTTTTTGTTTCTAAAATGTCCTATCCCTTTCCAACTTGAACATTTTTTTAATACTACAACCTCTATTGATCTGCAAATACCTAAAGATGGGTGTGTTATAAAAGAAAGAAAGTGATTTTTCTAAAAGTTTGGGAAATGGAAAGTAAAAGCATGGTCTCACCATCTGTTTGGCTATTTGATAACATGGAAAAACACATACCATAGTAGATCTGTATTTACTTTTGATTATTGTTTTAAGAGTTCCCAAAAGTTCAGTTTTGAAACATATTTGTCATCAAGGAACGTAAATTGAATTTTGGATTTCAAATTCATATATTAAAGTCTCTATGTCTCAGTTTATTTGTAAACAGGAAAGTTACAGATATAATCAGATGTGATGAGGCTATACTAGAATAACGTGGTACACTAATTCAATATGTAAAGGAAACTTGTGTATAGGAGAAATTTATATACAGACGTGAACACAGGCAAAATACCACGTGCATATGAAGGTAGACATTAAGATGATATGTCTCATAGTCCAATAAACTTCAATGATTACAGACAAATCACTAACAACTAGGGTAGAAGCATGGACATATTGTCCTTCACAGATCTTAGAAGGATGCAACCGAGCTGACAGCTTGTTCTCAGCCCTTTAACCTTGAGAACTGTGGGGAAAGAACTCCCTGATGTTTGAGTCACTCAGCTTGTTGACAGCACAATGAAACAAATATAAAAGAGAATAAAAATACTTGACTCTGACAGAAGACACCATTAACCTTTAGTTTTCAGCATAGGAGTATTTTTTTTTCTCTCTCTCTTTTTGTAGTACAGGTTTCTAAAATCATTTTAAAATATCAGAGTACACTGAAGTCTAGTATTTTGTATCAATAATAAATGAATATCTTATTTATAAGTATGTCAAATAAGGACATTTAGTATGTATGCATATATATATATATATATATATATATATATATATATATATATATATATATATATATATATATTGGTTTTCCGAGGTACGGTCTCACTGTATCCCAGACTGACCTGGAATTTCACTCTGTAGTCTCAGGGTGGCCTCGAACTCACAGCAATCCTCCTACCTCTGCCTGCCGATTAAAGGTGTGCGCCACCACGCCCGGCTGAGTATGTACATATTTTAAATGTTTTCATTTAACCATGAATTTGTACTTCATTTGCATTGTTATTGATGTATACCTAGTGTGAAAAAGCTTTTGAAATTTTGGTTAAAAGTGAAATATCTTTCAGCAAAGCAGCCATAAGCCCATCCCTCAACCAAGAGATTCTCCAAATTTACTTCACAAGTTAAAATTTTCATGGAAGTTCTAAAGTATACTAAACTTAAAAGTGTTTACCAGGGCTGGAGAGATGGCTTAGCGGTTAAGCGCTTACCTGTGAAGCCTAAGGACCCCAGTTCGAGGCTCGATTCCCCAGGACCCACGTTAGCCAGATGCACAAGGGGGCACACGTGTCTGGAGTTCATTTGCAGTGGCTGGAAGCCCTGGTGCACCCATTCTCTCCCTCTCTCTCTCTCTCTCTCTCTCTCTCTCTCTCTCTCTCTCTCTCTGCCTCTTTCGCTCTCTGTTGATCTCAAATAAGTAAGAATAAACAAAAATTTAAAAAAAGTGTTTACCCAAAAAGTCGATTAAAGTAAAAACAAAGTGAAGGGAATTTTATAATAATAAATATCATCCATAGAAAAATTAAAATAAGGTTTTCTCAGAGTAAAAATAAAATTAAAGTTTTTCAGCTGGGTTTCAGGGCTGGAGAAATTGCTTGGTGGGTAAACGTGTTGGCTGTGTAATCATGAAAACTAGAGTTTCCAATGTAACAATGTAAAAGCTAGGTGCATTAGCCCATGTCCAAGCATTCCTATGGTGAGATGACAGAAGTCAGGAGAATCCTGGAAGCTTGTAGGTCCCTAGACTGGTACTTGCAATACTAAATAATAAAGATATTCTTAAACTAGATGGAATGTGTGGGCTAACACTCACAGTTGTCTGCTGACCTCCACATGCACGCCATGACACACATGTATGTGCTCTCACACATGAATACACACACACAAAAAAGATATAAGAATTGGCAGTTTTTTTGAAAGTCTTAGAAGAGTTTTGGTTACTAATAGGTTATCAATATAAACTTCAGAAGAATTAAAAATTGACTTAGGCATTTGACTTCTGTCTATATTAAGTTACATTACAACCTTCAATATTGTAAAGGTAGAATGTTTGCCATTCCTTGCTTCAAGAGGCTTATGTAGTACATATCTTTTCTACAGATGATTACACTTGCAATTTTGAGAACCAATTATAGGGAGTGAAACTTTAATGAAACAAACTAGATAATGTTCTTTATGACAAGAGGGATATAGTTATATTCCTTACATGACATTTACCAGCTTTAGAAAACTTACACAAAATACTCAACCTTCAACTTAAGAAGGTAAGAATACCATGAAAGAATTTAGTAATTCTCAAAATTATATGTGAAATGCCTAGTACCATTAGAGGTTAATTGGTAGCAGTAGTTTATTTTAATTTTTTATCTGCAAGCAACATCTGGTTATAACTGGGGTCATTTCTCTAACATGTAAACCTTCTATTTCTTCTTTAAAAGTGGAATATATTATAACCACTGTAATTTCAAGGACAGTATATTATGTAAGCTTGATAACTATAGCCAAGAATGTCCATGTCCTGATTCCCAGAATAGTGATATTAAATTTTATGATAAAAGGAATTGTGAAGTGACTAAGTTAAATATTTTAAAATGAGATTATCCTTTGTTATTTAAGGAGGCTTGATATACTCATAAGAGAACACAGGAAAAGTTATGCTCAGAGGAAAAGGTTCTGTGGTAACAGAAGTAGAATTTCAAGATGGAGAAAGGGGCCTTAAAGTGCAGATGGTGGCCACTTTAACAGCCAGAAATGATGATGAAATAGACTCTCTCCTAGAGCCTCCAAAAGGAACTAGAAGATACCTGACTGTAGCCCAGTGAAACTATTTGCAGATTTCTGGCCTAGAAAACTCAAACAGAATAAATTAAGGTGGCTTGAAATCATATTTGCAGAAATTTCTTACAATGGTAAAAAGGAACTAATACAAGCACACTCTTGAGTTCCTTTGAGATCTGTTAGCATAGTATTAAAGACCACCTCCCATAGCCGGGATTTTTGTGCTGGCTGAAAAATATATATCTAGTTTCATTATTATACCTTAAGAAGGATAGCTGGTCCAGGCATGGTAGCGCACACCTTTAATCCCAGAACTCGGGAGGCAAAGGTAGGAGGATATCTGTGAATTTGAAGCCACCCTGAGACTACATAGTGAATTCCAGGTCAGCCTGGGCTAGAGTGAGACCCTACCTCAAAAAAACAAACAAATAAAAAAGACCACCTCCCAGATGCAATGGTTTAAAATACCATTTGCTTATCTAACATTTTAAAAATAATTTTGTTATTCTTAACTGACAAAGGGTAATTATACATTTTATCATGGTACTATATGATATTTAAATATATGCATAAAATATAAAATTATCATATCTAGGTGTCCATATATTTGTCTTCTGAGGCATATATGGTTTCTTTTTAGGGAAACCATTCAAAATCCTCTCCACTAGGTATTTTAAAATTTCAATTAATTGTTTTCAAGCAATAATTTAGGCCACAAGTTTTCAGAGCTCCTTTAGGGTTATGCTAAACTTGCTTGGGCTTGGAAGACCTCAGCTGAAATTGCTCATTTGTCTTTGAAGACTTTGCTACTCCTCTTTGCTGGTTGTTTTAAGAATAGATGAGCTGGTTGGGGGTGTGGGGGGAGTCCTGCTCTATAATCGCACAATCTTCCCAGAAGTGTTATCCCAAGCAAGACTTCCAGGAGAGAGAAAAAAGTATGGATGAATGAATCTTTTACCTTTTAAAACAACCTCATAATTGATATAGCTTCAAACATATTACATTCCTTTGTCTTATGCAGGACAAAAAGGCTGCCCATGTTTTTGCAGTTGATGAAATAGACTTCTAATACCAATCAGAGAAGGTGGAAAATCATGCTATATAGAGTCTAGCTAGACAGAGAGGTAAAAATTTAGATATGTTTACTACAAACAATATACCACATAGTTATTTTGAGGAAAAATATATATCACAAATTTCACCAGATTTTCTAGCCCTTGCATTTTACTATCATCTCAAACATCTTATAAGTTCTCCTTTCTCTGCAATACCCATGTGCTGGCATGCTTCTGATAAACTATTGTGGTCTGACTACTAGTTTCTGAAAAGATCTGATCAATAAATTCACTTGATAGCATTTATAACTATTTGCCTAGTGATTATGTCTCTCACTTTCATTTATATTGATTTTTAAAGGCAAAGTGTCAAACAATTTTTTTGCCAAATTACTTTTTTCCAGTGCATGATTCCAAGTCCAACACATCTCACCCTTGTTAAATTACTAATAAAGCATTATCTCAAAACACTTTTGGAAATATTTATAATGCAGCTTAGATAAGGACCATATGTTGCATGCTGCTTTTGGTACATAAGATCTTTCCTTTATATTTCTTTCACAGGAGTTACTTATTTTTAAAGAGATGATTATATAGGCACATATGTGGATACCTATTAGAATAAAAGAAGTTATTACACCCCTGTCATGCAATTTCCAGAGTCCAGATGGGCTGGTGTGGCAGCTGCATTTCCATCAACTGTGAAGGTGTTTCTCCTAGACAACACCATGATTAGAACTCCCCAAGAGCCATCTGGCTTAGTGTTTATTTATTTTGACTCATTATTCCTTCTTTTACAAATGCATCAGATTGAGAAAATGAAAATGAATGAGAAAATGAAAGTCTCCATTGTTCAGTCTATGCCTTTGATGTTTCCATTCTTGATAGCAAATATTAAATTGAATCAACCTTTGAATCATCTCAAAATTTTATTTCTGGGTTCTACCATGACCTTAAAATATTATTTTAATGATTACATGCAAAGAAGTTAGCTTTATTTGGTTTGCAATAGTACAATCTTTTTTGAATGTGCAAGAATATGTGATGTGCCTGTCTGCATGTGCTCATGCATATGGAGGCTAAAGGTCAACACCAGCATACCCATGAAGGCCAGAGGAGAATGTAAAATGGCCTTTTTTCCATGACTGGCTATTCAGTGAGTAACAGAGGTTCTCCATTCTCTGCTATAGATTAGAATCACATGACTCATGCATCAATTCCAGTAATGTGTTATGCTTCCTAGTTCTATGGTTTCTAGTCTTGTCTGAAAACTCCTACAACTATCAACTCCTGTTATTGTCCCTCTTAGTACTTCTTAAAGTATATGTCTTCTGAGAAACCGTCACTGATTTTCATTAAGGCAGTAACTCAGGAGTCTAAATTTTCTCAGTTTGTGACTGTGATTAGTGGAATAATTACACAGAAGCCATGCTTATCTGACCTTGATATGGTACAGCAGGCAGGTGCAAAGCCTAAGGCAACATGAAGTTGTTTCTTCATACATAGTTTCTAGAGATCAGAGTGTGGTCTCTGGCCATATTTAAAAGTGTGATATATTGAGGAAGCATAGCACTTTCTGAAACCCTTGGAGGAGGATATTGAGCCTGCCAGCAACTCTTTGCCAAGCAAACATTTTGAAAACACTTGGATATTCCTGGCTACCCCTGTGTTTTCACAAATATTTTCAGCCAGCAGTCACAGAAGCCTTGAAGAAGAGAGTGGTCAACAGGAAAACTTGAAATGGAAGAGGCTCAGTGAGCAGCTGCCGAGTGTGAAAATGCATGCAAAAGCATATGGTTGTCTTTAGGGCTTTAAGGCAACATTTTTATTTATATAATTTGCTTACTTATTATCCTGCATATATGCAAGCACATAGTTGCATTTCATAAGATTTTCTTGTAAACAAACCCTTCACTTTCAAAAAGCACTGCATGAATGTAAAACATGGTACAAATATTTATTTATCTATAATACATGTTTTTTATTAAGGAATAAAAATCTTAGTATAATTTGCTCTTTGTCATCATAGATTTCCAATACTTTCTTTGGTATTCTTGCCTTTTTATGTGTCCACTTTTATTTGGAAGATGTAACTTTTAATTTTCTACCACTTAAGCTGAATTGCAGAAGGATGTCTAGGTGTAAATCATTTAGAATTTGATGCTGGTGCAGAATGCTGCAATTTGCTTACTTGAGTATAAATGTTGAGCTTTCAACACTTCTATATTCTCAGCTATGTTTTGTGTTTAATTCAAGTATTGAATGATATCTAAAAATATATCCGCTGTTAAGGTCCTAAATCTGCAGGCCATTATTTTCTCATATATTGGAACTATGTTGGATTTTCACCAGGGATAAATCCTTTGCAGTGTGTCCCTTTATGTAGGCAAGAAATTCCCCTGTGGTTTTCTTTTCTTCATGTTAAGAAAGGTCAGATTTTCTGACATGGACAAGAAATCTTCTGCAGATCTAAGTGGATTCAAATTATGATAGTTCTTTTCTTCTCCCTGTTTTGTTTGGCATTGGTCCTGAACAACATTGTGCATATAAGCATCCAACTTCCACTTTGAGTTTACTACTGCCTGTAGTACTCATTCCATTGGAATATTTCTCCCTAAAGCTATTGTATGAGCAAATATATTTGGACACATTTTCCAATAAATCATACCTTGTTTCTTGTAGATTTTTTTTGGGGGTGGGGGGTTGAGGTAGGGTTTCACTCTAGCCCAGACTGACCTGGAATTCACTATAGAGTCTCAGGGTGGCCTCAAACTCACAGCGATCCTCCTACCTCTGCTTTCCAAGTGCTGGGATTAAGGGCATGGCTTCTTGTAGATTCTTGGCACTCATTGCCATGCTATAGTCCTAGTTAGCATTGCATAAATATAGGTCTTTTTTCACTTGCTTAACCCAGTATTTCCAAACGTGACAATGGAATCAATTTTTCAACATACAGTACATTACCATTTATATATGAAAGGGGCAGATAAAGAGAGGAGAGAGAGAGAGAATGGGCAAGCCAGAGCCTCCAGCTGCCACTGGGAAGGATCTCCAGATTCATGTGCCACCTTGTGCATCTGCAGAATGGAATAGGGTCCTTAGGCTTTATAGGCAAGTGCCTTAGCTTTTAAGCCATCTCTCCAACCCTAATGTTAACAATTTTAATGTGAACAGCTTTCTCAAGCTCCTGCCACCTGACTTCCCCACCCTGATAGACTGTAACCTCAAACTGTAAGGTGAGACTCATTTTTCCTTAAACTAATTTGTGTCTGATATTTTGTACAGCAATAAGAAAGGTAACTAATATAATATTATAACATCTTTAAAGGCAAATTTTGCTCTAAGTGTTCATTCTAAAAACATTTATAATTTACTCACGTAGCACAATAATATGTAGTATGCATTTGTAGAGATGTTTAAACTCCATGAAATTTAAGCATATTTTCATATGAATACTCATGGTATGTGTGTTTCTACAAATTTTTTAAAATAAAAATAATTATACAGCCGTTAATAGTTCCTAGCAGAAATTAGATTTTTATATTCTAGTAGCTATTGAGTGATTTTTTAAGATGTAAGGAAGCTTACTTGGAAGGACTTTCCTAAAATATCAGTTGCAGCTTCATGTAACTGAGAGCCTGAGACACACTTCTCTCCACTGGCTGGAGCCTGCATTATAACTTAATTTTACAATTGATTGAGCTAATAGAGTAGCCTCCCATAAACACAGAGAACTCAATCTCCATTTCTATTATGATATTGTGTTCGTTAATGTGATTTTTTGAATTGTTTCCTTAAAAAGAATCGTACCAAAGTCTGAATTAGACCTAAGGGAGTTAAAAATGAGACCAGCAATACTAAGTACATATGGCTGTCCTTCAGCTTAATTGGCTGAAGTCTTTATTAGTAATATGGGTTCTATTTTTTTTCAAAATGTGTGTATATATATATATAATTTTCCATGTCTGTAGTTGAGACCAAAACACTTTTAGTAGAGCTTTGTCATGAACAAAATCCTCAATATAAGCAGATAAATATGTCTCCAAACCAAATGTTTTAAATACCTTGTGGCCCAGGGAATGTTTGCTACATTTTGTAGTTAGAAGCTGAAAACATTTTAAGACAAGTGTTATTTCTACTTTAATGTGTATTTGGATCATCAAAAGATGTTGGCAAAATATAAATTCCTAGTTACAGGCCAGAGGTGGGCCATTTGTCAGACCCTCATCCCACCATGTTGCCAGTACTTCTGGGCTGGTGGACTTTTCCTATTCAAGGTCATGCCTATAAAATAGCTAAAGGGACAACTGCACACAAGAAGGAAACTTGGTAAACTTCATGACTAGCTCATAGACAGCACTTAATAGTATTCTTGAAATTTTGGTATTCTCACAGCTGTGAATGTCACATTAAAATAAAAATACATGACTGTAGCACACCTGGAAAAAGTAGCCCCCCCATTTTACTGTGGATTAAGGGGTAGTATGTAAAGGAAAACAAAGCAAGAAGTATCATGAGACTAGGGCAATGGAAAGGGTGATTGTTGTTTATGTTAGCTCTCTTCTCTTATATAGAATATATTTTTAAAAACTACTTTACTGGATAGTTAAAATCTTTGTAAATAGGAAGAATGTGACATGGTTTATACAGTGTAGAACCTCTCAAATTTTCTTTATAAAACCTGAAGAAGGTCTGTGTCAGAACAAAGTTCTGAAGTCCTGAAGCAAAAAATTAAAAAAAAATAAAATAAAAAGGGGGATTAGAAAGCAATAATGTGTGCAAGTAGTTTTTATTAATAAGCATGGTGGAAATGAAACGAAAGGTAGGACATACGTTTAAGGTCATATGTGAGATTCCAATGGACGGGTTTATTCAGAGTTAGTGGCAGGAAAACAGAAATATTCTGTTCAGTGATGTAGATACTATGTGCTGCACAGAAATTCAAATAATTTTAATGCCTGTTTATTTGTTTTATTCTCTATCAGAAGTAGTATTCAAGTGGATGGAATTTTTATTTCCTTTAATGCTTTGAGGTATTCAGAGAAAAGGCATAATCAATTCTTCCTTATGATTATAACTTCACCTTCATTACTTTGTGGTAGAATATCATTAGTGGAATGAAATACTTTCAATAACTCACCTGTAAAGCAGTTTTTTTTTCTTGAAAAATGCTTATTTTCTGCTTTGGAACTGAAAATCAAAATTTAAAAAAGACTTTCCACTATTCAAACAAAATAGAGCATAGCTGTTTGCCTTCCCTTTGGCAGACATCATTATTAGAAACTGAGAGATAGAGAAACATCAGTGTTGTTATGTAAGGAGAGAGTCTGATACTGCCAGAGCCAATTAGTTTCAAGTTAACCAAGAGATGGTGAGGGTGATGGTGCTGGTGGAGGTGATTTTAAAAAAAGAATCATTTTCATGTATATTTACATACATTGTCTGATTTTTTTTTATTACTTTCAGTTTCCTTGGATATGCATTTTCCAGAGCATGTTTACCAACTCAAAGTCAGAATTGTTTAAAAATATCAATTTAATCTAACTTAGAGTAGCAGTGTTTTGTCCCCTTCCATTTATGTTGTGCAAGAAAACAGATTTCTGTGTGAAGAAAGTGTGTTCAGATTAAAGCTTTAAATTGGTGGCTAGTAGCCCAGTTATGAAAAACTTGGCTGCCTGCTGCTCCTTGGTAATGTGTTCTACAGGCTGTTGTTTTCTGCTGATCGCCTATTTACAGTGATTTACTCCAAATATGTGGGTGTCTTAAGTATATGGGTGTTGTCCAAAAAAAGGAGTCAGTTTATTCTAAATGATGAAATGAGAAGCAACACACAATAACTTCTCTCAATTCCCTACTAATTCTCAAATTGGAGGAAAAAAAAATCTGCCATAGAGACTTGGAGAATAGCTGAGGAGTCAGTGAAAGAGGTGGGACCACTTACAAGGAGATAAGCATGCAAAAAGGGCTCGCTGTGAGTGCAGAACTGATGTAGGCAGAAGAAAAGAGGTAGATAAAACTTAAAACTTTGATGAATTTATTAATTGATTTGATGAGGCTGGAAACCATACAAATCAAATAATGAGCCCAATTGCAAAATGTAATAATAATAATAATACAGCACCAACTTAATACATGATGTCACAGATTCAAAAGATAAGACAACACTTCCTTCTAGGATTAAACAATTACTCAACAGCTTGAAAATGCCTGTAGTGATTCTAATTACGATTTTCTACAGTTCCTATAGATCCACTAATCAGTTCATTTAAAGTGAATATTATTCTCACTTATTATTTTACTTAGTTATACCATAATTTAATATCTCGTATTGAATTTTACTGAATTCACCCAATGTGGAAAGCATCGTCCAATGTCTTAGAGTTAAATGGATAAAGAATATATGTTCTTTGATATTTGGCAGTCCCAAATGTAGGGTAATGAGAAGGCATAGATGGAAAAATGTAATTATTAATCAATGTAATAATTATTATTTAAACATGGAAAAATGTGTAGGGACAAGAAAAGCAGTTATTTAATATGCTTGAATGATATACACATAATTTTCAGAAATAGTGAAATCAGAGAATTTTATAAATGATTGAAAAAATCAAAATATGAGTATGATTTTCCATATAAAGTCTACTTAAACACAGTAATATTCTGCCATGACAGTCTTTTAATAATTATGTTCCAGCTTTGTGTAATTATTTTATTTCATTTTTAATGATCATAAATTGTTAATTTAAGAATTGTTCCAGTACCAGCACAAGGAGGAAGGAGACCAACACAGAGAAAAATCAACTCCTACCAAATCAGAGAGCCAGAGCCTCAGAGGCCCTCAACACCTCATCACTGAAGCAGACCAAAAATGAACCCAACATGGCTCAGGGAAATTTTGCAGAAGAGGGGGCGGAAAGAATGTCAGAGCCACATGTTGGGTCATGATATGCAGAGACATTTATCTTACCCATAAATGTGGGCTAACTCCAGAATGCATGACCCATTTTCATTCAATGGGGAGGGGGTAGGTCATGGATGAGCCTAATAATGGTACCAAACTGACTGTATTTGCTGAATACAAAGCTAATTAATAAAAATATTTTTATAAAAAGAATTGTTCCAGAAGTTTTCCATGGCTTGTGTTTAAAATCACTGGCAAATATGATCACAAGTTACCAATTTTCACCTTTAGTCTTTTTCGTACTTCATGTGTATATTTCTAAGTTCAATGCCAAGAAATGAAAGTTCCTAGCATTTTAAGAAGGAAAGAGTTAATGTAATGATTCAGGTGTTTAAAAGTGGAACACAATATGAACAACTTACCACTAGTCACACTATGGCTGAGGTAGATATTATTGGTACTCTACTTTTTATATCACATCTGTTTCTAAGAGGAATAAATGATATATCTTGCAACAAATAGATACATTTTTGTGAATATTTTGCTAGCCATGCCAACAGCCATAGCAAGAAGATGATGACCAAGCCATTTAACTCCCAGAATGGCAATCACTGCTGCAATCTATTCATCATTTATAGAGAATTGTAATAAATGGTAACTGCCAATTAGTTGTACTTATATCTAATTTATCCTTCAGAATGCTTAGCTATATTTAACCTAACGTCTAAATTTATTATGTCTTTTCTAATAGGGCCTTACTATTTAAATCTGATGGATAACTATGTGGTTTGCCTGCATTGGTTTGGGGGGGTCTGGTAAGCCTCCCTGACCAATAGCTGACTGTGTGGGGGTAACCCAATTCTGGCACTGGAATTTTAAATTTTATATTTATTTTTAATTTTTTTTATTAATTATTTGCCTTTTTCACATTTTAACCCAATATTAATTGCCCTTTTACATGCTCTTTATTAGAACCTGATTATGATTCTCTTTTTTTCTTTATTAGTTATGTACATAATCAGTGTATAAACAGCCATGTTAGTACCATCCTTACCCTCCTCCCTGTTCTCTCTCCTCTGAAGGGACCCTCCTCTGGGGATTGTGAGTCATGCATTGTGGGGGTAGCCATCAGTTATGAGGAAGAGGCAATGTCTCTGTGCAGTGATTCTCCTTTTTAACAATAACTCAAATACATGTAAAATAGACCAATGTACTGTCTTTATAAATACCCACTAATGCCTAAGTGAAGGACAAGAGCATGTGACCATCACTGAGTAAAGTGCACACATTTGACAGTGGCTCTTGGTGGTATATCCAACACAGGACCTTTGTAGCACTCCAAGCTGTAATACACTCCTTTAACTACTTTTAATTGGATTTTTTGTTTTGTTGTGGTGGTTGTTGAAGGCTAAGAGTTCTTTATATATTCTGGATATGTATTCTTTACCATGCATGTTATTTGCAAATGTTTTCATGTATTTTGTAGGTCACCAATTCACTGTTGATTTAGTCTATTGGCACATAGCCATTTTTATTTTATTTTGATGTAGTAGAATTTATCTCATTTGTATGGTCTTCCCTGCACCATGAAATCATCATCAAAGCCAATGTTATGATAGTTTTCCATCTGTTTGTTTCTAGGAATTTGTTCACTATAATTTAGGTCTTCATCTATTTTGACTTAACTTTTGTAGCCTGTTTATTTGCTCCCCTTTGCTGTGATTTCTTATCTCCTTTACCACAAAATTATTCAGGTGCTTAGGTAATAGTCTATGTGTGCTGTGGCTTATCTCTGCATGCCACTAACTGGACCTTTTTAATGACTTCTTTTAAGCTTTTTCATGGCTTGATCTTCATTTTCCTGCATTTCCTGATGATTAATTCCATCTTGAATAGTTTTCTACTTACACATACTAATGTCCTGTTATCCTTTTATTCTTCAGTGAAATTAAATCCAAAATAATTTGTTTAATAACTTTTATATTGTATATGAATATGAAATATGAAGAAAATTACAATAAACCTTTACAATGTTTGCTCTCCTCCTCAAATTACTCTCTTGATGCCCTTTTCACTTATTCTTTTATCTATTGTTTATTTTCTTTATTCCTTAGATAACTACTCTCTTGTCTCCCCCAGAGTTATAATTACATATACAAGTAGGCAATGATTGGCCCCAGAGCATCCACCAGTCCAATATCATTCATGGAGTGAATACTAATAAAATAACTTGAATAAAGAAAAATCTATAAAGCCTAAATTCAGCCTGATAAAACAAAAAGGTCAAATAAGTGGAAAAAATAGCATACTCTGTGTGTTAGAGTGCAAAGAAAATGAACCATGGCAGCAAACTTAAGAAATGAAAGTCAAGAGAGTAGTGAAACATTAACCTGGAGACCTTGCAATGGACTGCAACATGAACACTGCTCTTGCACTAGCCTGACAACCATCTCCAGGGTAATAATGGCAGACATGTTGATCAAGTAAAACCTGTCAAAACATAAATCCAGGGACTACAGAGAACTCAATGCTAAATCAGACTGCCAACAGGCCTTCCACAACTCAGGGAACATTGTGGAAGAGGGGGCAGAAAGATTGTATTAACCACAGAGTGGGTGGGAATACCCTGAGGCATGGTACCCCACTATCCCATTGGTATTGACTGAGGTCTTCATGACCCCAATCCCAAACCCAACTGAGGAGGTCCCCAGGGAAACAGGAACAAGACAGAGGGAATAAAAGAGCATAATCTTTTAATAAATTAATAATTAATTGAAAAAGAAATAATTGTATCATAAAGATAAGCAAGAATTTAGAGAACCATTTCTCAGGCAGGAAATAATCAAAATAGGATTCTGAAGGTTCTTAAAGTGAGGAAATGATACAATATGGAAAGCAGCAACAAATCTTGAAAAGAGAATAATCTTGGCTCAGATTACCTCAAAACTGAGTATTACCAGAATCTGCATATGAGGAACTTCATATTAACCACATCCAAATACATTTTTATAAAATTGAAATATAATGTAAGTGGACAAAGGTAGTCCTTTAGGACTTAGAAGCTACTGGCATTACTAAGCTTAATTGACAGGGTTTTTATAGCAATCAAGATGGAAAGAGAATAAGAATAGGTGATAGAATAATAGATGAGAGAGAGAGTGAATGTTTTCAGGCAACAAATATGCACAAATCATTACTGGTGAGAAAATAAAGCCTTAGTTGAAGGGACTAGATCAAGAGATTTGAAATGAAATGGAAACTTACTCATATTTCCTTGATAGACATATAGTGATAACGCAGAGACATTTCTCCTACCCATAACTATGGGCTAACTCCACAATGACCCATATACCTCAACAAGAAGGGACCAGGGGAAGGGGGTAGGACATAGACAAGCCTAACAATGGTACCAACTTGACTGTATTCACTATTATACAAAACTAATTAATAAAAAATATAAATTCTAAATAAAAAAATTAAATAGTACATTAATAAGAGCAAAATCAAAGGATTCATGTTATATATTATAGATGGAAAATTCTAATTTAATCACGCAAAGGTGACTTTACTTGTATTCAAGTTCTATAAGTATCTTTTGAGTTAAGAATGGTGTATTGGTTTTTGCCTTGTAACTCCACTGTAGTAGACAAGACAGACTGTATCATGGATCGATGCTGAAAACCAAAGATAAGTAGCTAAGTGCTCTGCTAGGAGATACAAAGATAGCCTGCTGTTAGAACAATGCTCAGAAGCCAGGCATGATGGTGCATACGTGTAATCCTGGTGTTCAGGATGTTGATCTAGGAGAATCTTGAGTGCCAGGACAATCGGATCTAAAATAAAACAGAATACAACTCAGTGTGAGAGTGCCACATTGGATTCTGACTACCAGACTCAAAAGGATTCTCTGAGAGTTTGTTTCAGACACAAACACCCTCAAACAAAATGGACCAGAAGCAGTAATAGCAAAACAAATGTAGACATGGAAAATGAAACTAACATAGTAATTAGACAGAGGAAGAAACAGATTCATAAGAGATCAAGAACAGTAAGGTCCTGTGTCTTGTTGCTATTGTTTGATTTGTGCTGAGGACTAAACCTAGGGCATTGCATGTACTACAGAAGCTCTATATCACTGAGCTATTTCCTGCTCAGAAGCCTACTGCTTGACAGATGATATGCTGATTTCTTGGGGCTACTTTACTGTCCTAAGGTATGAAGAACTATTTCTAACCTAGATTTTCCTTGAATACTGAATAGGAAGCTATTGAGAAAGACTCACTGCAGTTCCTGTCTTTGCTGGATACACATTATAATAAAAATGAATTACATATTTAAAGTTATACAATTCTTATGACTAAAAGATTTTGCCATAAGATTATACTATGCATCTGTTGGTAACTGTGTACTTTTAGATTACCACAAGTAATGTAAATGTTCAATATCCATTAGTATGTTGTTAGAACTTTTTCATGGCTGCATGCTAGTTCTTTTTCTTGGAATGTTCTACTAATTCACTTCATGTCTTTTTAAGGATGAAAGGATACTAAATTATGTTATAATGATCTTCTTGTGTCCTTAGATATTGCCATAGGGTAAATTCTAGTAACTTTCTAAGTCAATGTATGGTACTATTTTAAAGACATTTTTTCTTCTTAGAAAGTTAGGCTAATTTTAAGCTCACCACAAGTGTACAAAATTATCACTTCATTTTGTTCCTATGCACAACTTTACTGAATTGCAACATGGTATTAAAAATGAATTACTGCATGTTAATGAATGAACTAGTTGCTTCAATTGCAACTTATTTAATATCAGCTACATTAAGTTGAATTATTATTTTTATTAACATTTTGTTTAAGTATTTATTTGAAGCAGAAAAAGAAATGGTCACTCCAGGGCTCCAGGGTCTCTAGCTACTGCAAACAATCTCCACATACATGCACCACCTAATGCATCTGGTTTCCGTGGGTACTGGGAAACTGAACCCGGGTCCTTTGACTCTTCAGGCAAGCACCTTAACCGCTAAACCATCTCTCCAGCCCTACCATTTATTTTTGTTGAATGTGAACCACATTTCTTTCTCCTTATAGTATTTATACTAACATAAGTTTTTCTATTTCCATGTAAGAGAACACGTGGTAAACCACTGGCCTTTTGTTATTTATAGGTTTGTCTTTTTCTCTTAGATTATAATTTACCTTCCCTTATGATATGCTATGACATATGTGCTACTTATAAACATATATTTAATCATATAATTGTATATTTGAACATCTTTCTGGACCGTATAATTCTAATGAAATACACAGACAATAAAGTTAGGACAGAAAGACAAACACTGCATGTTCTCTCTCATTGTAGTTCCTTGCTCTGAATTTTTGGATTTGCAAGTTGGAGTTTGTCATTATTGGGCAGGAAGCTAAAAAGGAGCCATAGAGGAGAAACAGTATGGCTTAAGAGGAGAGGACAGCAGATATGAGTATAAGACATAAATCTCAAAGGGAAAGAATGCTTTACTTTTTCTCATTTCATGTTAATAAGAGATATTGAGAGATTAAAAACCAGTAACTGACAGTCTTGCAAAATATTATAAATGTGTCAAAGTTTTATTATGGGTTAATTGTTAACAAAATAAAAAATAACAAAATATGACAACTGATCTTTCAAATTATTCAACATAATTTTCTCAGAATAACAAATATATGATATTAAACTCTATGAGGCATGCCATAGACTATGCTCAAACTACTGCATCAATGCTATTATTCTTACATATGTGTAATTATATATAAATATATTCATGCTGACATCAGTTTAGTCAAGGTAAATAAGTGATCTGAGGCAAGACAATGACTAATCTGAATCACATGGACTTTTGCTATCAAGAAAATCTGCATATGCCCTTGATGTCAGAAAAGTCTTTTACAGTACATCTGATAAGTTATTTTTTTTATGTGGTTTTCCTTTCACCCATTATTTTCTCTGGGAACAGCTTAGATTATGCAAGACCATTACTGCAGATAGAGTGACTCTGCTTACTGTAATGTTGAATTCATCACAGGTTTAGAAGAACAGCTTCAAAAAATGCTCTAGTAAACATTTATTTCTAGTGATTCAGTGGAAGAATTCATCATGGTTGCAGATATTGAGAACTTTTTAAAATGCATGTAACATCTTCCTTATCTTTCTATATCATTCTGATAAAATTGCATTTGTGACCTCTCATAAATAAGAATGCATTAGATAGGTCATATTGCATCTTACATGCTATAAAATTAAATAATTGAACCCAAAATCTATCTGTGAGGAAAGAATAAAGTATAAATACCTCAATGTATGCATACATTTATGTATGCCACATATAAACATGGCTAAAATATCTTCTACTTACAGAGAAGTATTTTTGTTACTTTATTTGTATAGAAATAATTTAGTTAGCATTTTTCTGTACCATTATTTTCCTAGCTGATGGTGTTTTGGTTTTATATTTATTTTAATTTTATGTTTACATGTAAATTACAAATTTATATGTTTTATTGTATAACACATAAACTAGCATATTTCCAAACATTGATGTTGTCAGATCTCACAAAGTTCCCTTAGTAGAACCCAATCATTCCAGTATAACTCATGGCAGGTAATGGGTACTATTCCAATGTTGTATTCTTTGTTTTATATTCATCTTCATATATACCCTGAAAACACATGAGGAGGGCCTAGCTTGGGTATTCAATTTTTTTGTATGTTTTTTATTGAAGCATAAGCATATTTTATGTGGGAAGATTTTGCTTGTCACTTACTGTATGTGGTGGCTTGATTCAGACTTCCCCTATAAACATATATGTTGTAAATGCTTAGATGGCCAGCTGATGGTAATTTGGGAATTTAATCCTTTTGGAGGCAGTGTATTATTGGGGGTGGGCCTACGAATGTTATAGCCAGTGTTCCCTTGCCAGTGACTGGCACACTCTTCTGTTGCTGTTGTATATGTGATGTTGGCCAAGAGGTGATGTTCACCCTCTGTTCATAGCATCGTTTTCCCCTGCCATCATGGAGATGCTGCCAGAGTCTGCAAACCAAAATAAACCTTTCTTTCCCATGAGCTACTCTTGGTGGGGTGTTTTATGGCAGCAATGTGAACCTGACTGCAACAGTAACGTTGGTACCAAGAATTGGTACCACTATTGCTAGACATTTGAGTGTGTGGATTTTGACCTTTTGGAGCTAAATTTTGAGAGGAATGTGGATTAATTTGAAATGTTGGCCTAGGACACACCTTCTAGTGCTGTAAGTACTATTCTGGTCAGAGGTGAAAGACCTGAATGCAATAAGAACTATAAGGCATGGCTTGTGAGGGTAAGCAAAAGCTCTCACTGGACTAAGTAGAAACAGTTTGTGTGAGAGGCTTGCTGTTATGTCCATGTCCTGACAACATGTGCAGGGTTGCATTGCATAGAAATGGGCTGGTGTACATAAGGGATATGGCATAGCAAGAAATCTTTGAGCTGAAACTTCTACCTATTCAGTTGCAATTGTGTGAGAGATTACAGCCATTGAGATTGGGCCAGCTGACCTGCATTGGGACAACAGAAAGAATGCAGTCTTTTGTAGCAGCCTGAATACTTAAGGAGTGTCCCATTCTTCAAAATATGCTTTATCCCCCCTGGATTAACAAATTAGCACTCCAACTGATATTATGGAGTATAACAAATGCAGAAAAGTGAGGGTCATTAAATATGCAACATGGTTTTATATTTTGCAAATAGTTATGGGCAATGTGAAGCAGGCTTGTTGGATTACCTGCATGTAGGCCAGATGGAACCATGTGGATGGACCATGGGTTGCAGTGGAGATCCAATGGAGATTTCAGGACCACGAAATGGCTGCTAAGGAGAGCTGCTGGCACCAGATGAAGTTTTCTGGCATTGTGAGTAGCCTAGTTAGAGGGGTGGAATTGGAACTCTAGAGATTTTTTACTAGCTAGAATTATAGTACTTGATGTTACAGAGTTTGAATTTTCCCTGTTTGCTTTAAATCTTAAATTGGTTAAATATTTCTTTGCTATGCCTAATGCCATCTTTTGCAGTGTGAATGCTTAGTTTGTGCTATTATGGGTTGTTTGGTTTTGGGGGAGGGTATTTTGTCTCAGTTAAAGATCTTGGACTATGCAGATATTTGAATATCATTGAGATTGATAAAAACTATAGGACTTTTAAAGTTGGACTGAAAGTATTACATTTTATATAATGTATGGTTATCAGTTTATGGGGGCCAGGAGCAGAATGTGGTGGCTTGATTCAGGTGTCCCCCATAAACTTATATGTTCTGAATGCTTAGGTCCCCAGCTGATGGCAATTTGGGAAGTAAAGCCTCCTGGATGCAGTGTATTACTGAGGTAGGGCTTATGGGTATTATAGCCA
This sequence comes from Jaculus jaculus, assembly GCF_020740685.1. Classification (NCBI taxonomy): domain Eukaryota; kingdom Metazoa; phylum Chordata; class Mammalia; order Rodentia; family Dipodidae; genus Jaculus; species Jaculus jaculus. Next base: position 22,890,503 of record NC_059125.1, read on the forward strand.
ACATTCCCTTGACAGTGTTTGGCACACTGTTTTTTTTCCTGTTGTCCACCTGATGTTAGCCAGGAGGTGATGTCCACACTCTGTTCATGCCATTATTTTTCCCTGCCATCATGGAGCTTCCTGTCAAGTCTAGAAGCCAAAATAAACCCTTTGCTCCAACAAGCTGCTCTTGATTGGGTGTTTTCTGGCAGCAATGAAAATCTGACTGTATTATGTGTAAGTAATACCCTACAAAGCCAGTCAAGTTAATACTGAAGTTCAATGGGGTGGCAAATGTGTAACTGATTTCCTTATGTTAATATCTGATGAAGTCCTAATGACAAACTTGTTGATTTGGTATTCTGTATTCATAGCATTTGTTTTCTTTGCTCAACTCTATACCGACTAGTACGATGGAGTTATGTTCCAACTCAAAATCACTCTAAGTTCCATGCATATAGTTATTTATACACTGGTCATAACATTGTCACCAAGGTTAGGGAGGAAAATAAAACTATTACAGATGAAGAAATGTTGAAATGGACTTTCCAAGGTGAAGACAACCACTTCAGACAATGGATATGTGGAGGTGGGTGGGGGGAGGAGCCCAGCATCTGGTGCCCAATGTGGGGCAACAGAAACCCAGCAGACTAGTGCCCCGTGAGAGGTGTTCATTGAGGGGGGTCAATCAGCGTGCAGGTGAGTGTACCCTCATAAGTTATGAGGCAGTCTTCATATTTTATGTGCTAAACTTTGCTTTTATAGCCTATACTTGGAAATGGACTTCAGACAATGGATATACCATGTATATAGCATCTCTTTAAATTTGACAATATTGAATAATTATTTAATAACATTATATTTAATAATGATGAAATATATATTTTTAATTTATGTTTTATATTTTTACAAAGATCACGTTCAAATTTTCATGAGTGGGTCCCCTCAGTGGGGTTATTGGTATTCACTGTGGAATAATTAAGGACTCAGTCTCTGTTAAGGGGACCTGTGCCTTGGGATATTTTTACCTATCATGTGGCTTTTACAGTTACAGTCTTTCCAACCTCTCTTCCTCAAAGATCCCTGAATTTTAGTAGGCCTGTTAGCAGTCCTATTTAGTGCTGAGTTCTCTGTAGCCACTAGTTCATATCTAGGGCTGGAAAGATGATTAAATCAGTAATGTGATTGACTTACACACATGAGGACCTGCTATTTGTCTCCCAGGATTCACTTAAAGACACAAAGGAGATGGACTGGAGAGATGGCTTAGTGGTTAAGTGCTTGCCTGTAAAGCCTAAGGACCCCAGTTCGAAGCTCAATTAACCAGGACCCACGTTGGCCAGATGCACAAGAGGGCACACATGTCTGGAGATCATTTGCAATGGCTGGAGACCCTGGCACACCCATTCTCTCTCTCCCTGTCTCTATCTGCCTCTTTCTCTCTCTGTCTGTTGTTCTCAAATAAATAAATAAAAATTAAAAAATAAAAAAAGCAGACAAAGTCTAGACATGATAGTATATGCTTATAATCTCAGTGATGGGAAGGCAGATATAAACAGGTGCCTGAGGCTCCGTGGCTGGCCAATCTAGCCTACTTGGCAAAGCTGTAAGCCAATGAGAAACCCTGTCTCAAACGAGATGGATGACATTCCTGACGATGACACCTGAAGTTGTCCTAAAGTCTCCACAAGCACACATGTGCATGGCCCTTACACACGACACCCACCCCACCCCCCCCACAATTCAATATATTCATGTCCAAAGGCTTAGAGCCACATAGCAACATCATTCTTTTGGTGAAATATGCATACTTGGTTTCCCTAGAGCAGGATTTCTGAACCCATGCAAGACTGGCATTTAAGGTTAGAAAATTCTTTATTGTAGTTGTATGTTCTGGGCATCTAGCAACACCACTACAATTTGTGACAACTAAAAATGTCTTAAGAACTGCTAACTGAGCTTTAAAGACCAGCTACATAAGGAGACATAAATATAAGTGAATTCAAAGAAATTATGTGATCAGATTTCCTTCATGGGAAGCTGTTGGGAGACAGTGAGAATGGCCCAAGGAAAATTTTATCAGGGCCTTAAGTAAACTGTGGCTTTAGAAAAGGACTCAAAGATATTTGAAAATAAAATCTTTTCTGATGATATATAGGACTTGGGGTGGATTTTAAAAAAAGTTGATTTAGAAAAAAATCCTTTGAGTGTGTATACTAAGGGGATAATTGTATGCAAAAGGTGAAGTATAAAGTAAAATATATCCATATCAGGTAAATAAGCTGAATAAATGATCAATATTTAAGAGGCAGATGCTAGTTAAAAATATGAACACACATCTGGTAAGAAAATAGGATGCACAAGAAGAGGACTACATAAAACATTACCATCTAAGTTAAGAGGTATTAGGAGCCAGATGTGATGGTCCATAACTATAATCCTAGCACTTAGAGTCTGAGCTAGACTTAAAAGAAAGATATCAGCCTAGAGTACATGGTGACACACTGTGTCAAAATACATACATACATACATACATACATACATACATACATACATACATACATACACATACATAAATGTTAGGATGTTAAGTTCTATATAGGAGACTAAAAAGAGGTGCTAGAAAGGCAAGAGATGCTGATGATAAAGAAATATTCATTAAAGATAAGGACTCAATGAGACTTTTGACCTCTGGCGTCACGAATGTCTTTGATAACTATAATAAGAGCAATTTTAATGGAGTGGAAAAGACAGACTTCAGTATGTTGTGGGTGAGTCAGCAATCCAGGGAATCTAACCATGAAGAAGGTGAAGCAATTGTCCCTTCTGAGCTAACAATAACACATTACAATAAGAGAATCAGGCTGTTCCCATTATTTTGGCTGACATACAAATAGACCCTTACAAACAGACATAACATATGAGAATCCAGGAGCAATTCATCCAACATAGTCTGTGCTAACAGGACCTGTGTAAGAACATACTTTTTTACAGGTTTGCTCATATCACGTTCAAAGGACTGTAGACACTTAAAAAATAATAATCAAAACTGCAGCAAATTATACCCAGAAAGCAAAGTTAATCTTTGTGGCCTAAATGTGGCAAACCCATAGTGTGACTTAATTATTTTTTTTCAAGAATATAAGACCTTGTATGTGAAAAGATACATGCTGTATATTTTCATACTAACACAAAAAATAGGCTCAAATTAGACAAGAAAAGTATTCTGGAAATGGCTATCAAAGTAAGTTCTGAAATTCATTTTTTTCACAATAAAATTATTCCATTAAAAAAGAAATCTACAAAGTGAAATGCATTTCCCTGATTTATTAATGCTAACTTTCAGAATTCTGATTTATATACATTAACTTCCAAGAATTAGTTACAAGTGCTTTGATTTATACATCATGCAAACAAAAGTTCTTATTAATGAATTCTAAATTTTAAAGTTGTGATTTAGTAGGTTAGTTTATAAATATTAACTTTAAACTTCCAATTTAGTGCTTTGATTTATGGGTACCAAGTTTCATACTATTTATGAAGCAAAATGTTAAAATTCTGAGTTAATACAGTAGTTACTATAATAAGCATTAGTATAATAAAATGTAATTCTGAATAGGAAAAGGTAAAACTGATCAGTATTCTTATATACAGCATGCTTTATACATTTATAGTGAGAGCATCATTCTCAGTGGTGCAGTTTGAATAGAATGCTATGATAAATTCAAGGAGATAATATGATGGAATCTATTTTAGCTTGTATCAGTTTCTTTCTTGTTGCTGGGAAAAATACTTTACCAGAATCAGCTTAATGAAGAAAAGAGCTTATTTTAGGCTTACAGTTTTGATGGGTAGACAAATCATAGTACTAACTAATGTCATGTCATCCTATCAGCAAAGAGAAAATAGAGAGACCAAGTAGCAAATGGAACTGAGCTGTAACACCTCAATTCCTCCACACTGAGCAAGCATCTACCTCCTAAAGATCCAACAAACTTCCCAAACAGCATCATACCTAGAATTAAGTATTCAGTCATATGAATCTATGCTAGGCATTTTACATAGAAATCATCACATTTTATTGACAATTTTCATACATGCACATGATGTATTTTGACCATAATCCATTCCCATTGCCTTCTTTTGTCCAATGTCTCTAATACCCCTTCCTCAGAACCCATTTGTGGTGGTTTGAATAGATGGCCCCCAATATATTCAGTTGTTTGTTTGTAGTTTGCATCTGCAGCCACCTGGCGGCAGGCAGTGTCACTGGGTGGATCTTAAGGTGTGGTGGTGGGTTTCAGATTTCAGTCTAAAGATATGAAAAGTGTGCATTTTGTCTCTTGGCTTGTGCTTCTCGCTTTCTGCTTGGTCCTGTGAAAGCAGGCCAGTTTCTTCTGCATAACAGAACTCCACTGGGTCTGTAAGCTTCAATAAATATCCCTTCCTCCATAACTGTGTCTGGTTTAAAAGTTCATCTCAGTGAACCTGAATCTGTCTGCTACACCATCCTTCTTTCAAAATAGTCTGTCTTCTCCATTGATTATTATGATGTTTTTAAATATATATGTATATATATTATTGACAACTTCTATACTTACAGACAACATACTATGGTATTCCCCTCCCCTACTTTCCCCTTCATAACTCTGCTTTCTTTCATATCCCCCTTCTCTCTCTCCATTATTCTCTCTTTTAATTTGATGTCATCATCTTTTTTTTTTTTCCTATTATGAGAGCCTTGTGTAGATATTGCTAGGCACTGCAAGGTCTTGGGTATCAAGGCCAATTTCTGTCCAGACAGTTGTTATGTAAGGAGTAATGCCCCTCCTTTGGCTCTTACATTCTTTCTGTCACCTTTTCTGCAATGTACCCTGTTCCTTGGAGGGTGTGAGATGTTTCAGTGCTGGAGAATCCTCCATCCCTTCTTCTCAGCACCATGTTACCTTTTGGGTCATCCCAGTGGTCATTGCCATCCGAAAAGATAAGCTTCTCTAACCAGAAGTAAGATTAGCATTGATATATGAATATGAACATTAAGTGTAGTACTTTCAGGGCAATTAGGTGAGTGTAATATATGCAATTATCCAGACAAGAACAGGCTTTACACCCCTAAAGCTCATGAACCCCCCCCTGCTTTTGATTTGTTTTTTAGTACCAGACATGTATTACCTCCCATAGAGTGGGACTTCAGTCCAATTAGAGAGCAGTTGTTTTTCCCCAGAGCAGACATGCCACTAATGTGCTCATTCAGTCAATTACCCTGCCTCGCCAAACTTGAGGATTCCAGTGTCCACTGTTTTCACCACTGATGATTTCTGTCTCCCATAAGGCTGCATACAATGCAGGTTTTTCCAGCTTTCAGTTGGCTGGGCTAAAGGGAGGTTTTCTGCTCATCACCAGCTTGCTTTCTCATTGACTTTGCCACTCAGGCATGTGAAGTCGTCAGCAATAGGGTCTTACCATCTCTCACTCTGGTCCAGGCTGACCTGGAATTAACTTTGTCATCTCAGGGTGGCCTTGAACTCATGGCAATCCTCCTACCTCTGCCTTCTGAGTGCTGGAATTAAAGGCATGCAACACCATGCCCAGCTATTTCTCAAGGGAAACTAAGGGCCTTGGAAATAGCCTGTAATGATTTGGAGGCAACAGGGACCTCCCTGGCCAACAACTCACTGGAAGGTGTCACATCCCTGGCACTGAAAATTTCTAGTAACAATCTATGGTTTCTGCATATGCCATTATTCAAGAAAGTAGATTTTCATATGTCTTATTTAGATGATTATTATAACATTTTTAGCCATCATCCAAGGCAACATGTTAATGAAGCCAACATTGTGCAAGTCTTTTGCAGGTAATGACAGTGGCTACAAAGTTAGGAGTCCAATGGCCACATCATGTCTGGAAGACAGCATTCCAAAGGAATCCTCCCCATCCTCCTTTGGCTCTCAAATGTACCAAGAGAAGTGTGTGTGTGTGTGTGTGTGTGTGTGAGAGAGAGAGAGAGAGAGAGAGAGAGAGAGAGAGAGAGAGAGAGAGAGAGAGAGAGAAAGAGAGAGAGAGAGAGAGAGAGAGAGAGAGAGAGAGAAAGAAAGAGAGAGAGAGGTCTCACACAGTGGAATTTTAATAAAGTGAGGTGAAATATCACTCTTCATTTTTCATTAGACCCCTCATGGTAACTGAGTAGTTTAGTGTTTTTATACTCCTTGTAATTTAATGAGCAGGTAACAACTTGAGCAAATATTCTTAGCAGACATAACTACATTGTCAGGTCAAATAGTTCCTGCACCATTCACTATTGTGGTCAGAAACAATATATTGCTAAGGAACATTTACTATGTGGTTGATAATAATTGAAATGTGGGGGCTGGAGAGATGACTTAGCAGTTAAGCACTTGCCTGTGAAGCCTCAGGACCCCAGTTTGAGGCTCAATTCCCCATAACCCACGTTAGCCAGATCCACAAGGGGGCGCACGCATTTGGACTTCGTTTTCAGTGGCTGAAGGCCCTGGCGCTCCATTTTCTCTCTCACTCTCTGCCTCTTTCTCTCTGTGTCGCTCTCAAATAAATAAGAATAAACAAAAAAATTTAAAAAATAATTGAAATGTGTTGTAACTAGAAAATCCATACTGGACTTTTTTTAGGTAGGGTCTCAATATAGTGCATGTTGACCTAGAACTCACCCTGTAGCTCCAGGCTGGCCTCAAACTCACAGTGATCCTCCTAACTCTGCCTCCCAAGTTCTGGGTTCAAAGGTGTGTGCCACCATGAAGCGCTCAAATATTGGATTTTGAAGAGAAAACAATGTAAAATATTTCATTAATATATTACTGTTGGGCTGAAGAGATGGATTAGCAGTTCAGGTGCTTAACTGCAAAGCCTAACAACCCAGATTTGATTCCCAGTTCCCACATAAAGCCAGATGCGCAAAGTGGCACATGCATCTGCAGTTTCTTTGCAGTGGATGTAGGCCCTGGTGCACCCATTCTATGCCCCCATCTCTCTCTGCTGGAAAATAAAGTTTTAAAATAATTTTAAAAGCTATTACTATTACCAGATGAATTTCAATAATTTAGAAATATTAAAATTGATAATATATTATTAACATTAATTTCACTGATTTCTTGTTTAATGTCACTATCAGAATCATCTATGAAGATTACGCTACATTTTACTGATCATACATTTTCAAAACAAAAGCACCTGCAGAAGCAACCCTTTCCAAATAGTTCATAGATATTGTAAAAGGAGAAAAACACCTCACCAAAAATATAATTAAGATTCTCTTTTTTACCTTAGAACACCTTGCTCATATTAAGAGAAATATATTGCTTAGAGATAAATATTTTGATTGATTCCCCTTACTAGAAAAGTTGCAACTAGATTCCATGATATTGACATTATTGGTATAATGGTTTCAATCACATGACTCCGGAGCATAGATGAGTAATATCACCAAGATTGCACATTGCCAAGAGTTAGAGTCAAAGCCAGAATCTGTTTTCTATACTCTGTAGATTAACCAGTTTGTTTTCTAAAAAGGGATATGTAAAGTAGAAATGTCAGGATTTCATCCCAAACCCCTTACTTTATACTTTACATTCTTCTCTTTTATGATTAATATATATTAAGGCTATCACCCAAGGCAGTTGAGATAGTGGTGGGATTATTACACGAGCTAACTGTACCCCAACATCAGGTTTCCAAATGAAGTTAGTGTGGTACAAAGATAGAATTATCAGAATATGATATAACTCCTCTGTTCCTATTTGTCTGACAGAAATGACAATTTTTGTGGCTTTGTGTGGCTTCCTCCTCAATTATAGGATAGCAATTACCTCAGGTAATGATAGTTTATCTAACCCTCCTGGATTTGCATCTTAAGAGTAGACCAAAAGGTTGATATTCTCACACTTTTAAATCCATGGTGTTCCATGTATCTTTTTTAGCCACAGTCATTCTGCCTTCCTTTACTACAAATTCAGTAGCAAACTCTAAATTTGCTTTGAATGTTCCATTCTCAAGAGATAATGTAGAGCTCAGAGAAATTCACTGAAATATTTAATAATGATATACTTTGAATTGGAGGATAGATGTTGTTTTGAATTTAAATTTGAGCCAGGAAATATCTTCAGACTTTGCCAAAGCAGAAAATGACACCCTAAACAAAGCAGCCCTTATCTATTTTCCCCCACTCTAAAAAAAGCTCAACAAAACTAATAACCAAAAAAGCTACCACTGAAAGGCAACATATAAGACGATGACAAAACATGAAATCTGGGGCTGGAGAAATGGATAAGTGGTTAAGGCTTTTGCTTGCAAAGCATAACAGCCAGGGTTCGATTCCCCAGTACACACATAGAGCCAGAGGCATAACGTGGCACATGCATCTGGAGTTTGTGTGGAGTGATGAAGCCTTGGCACACCGACTATCTCTCTTCTCTCTCTCTGTTTTCAAATAAACAAAAGTATCTAAATAACAAGAAATATGGTAAATTTCTTGCTTAAAAGATTTTTGAAAACTATCAAAACAAAATAAAGGTAATACGCAGTATTGCTTCTTTTCTTTTTTTTTAAAATTTAATTTATTAGTGTTATTTTCAGTAAATACAGACAGTTTGGTACCAGTGATTAGGCTCATCTGTGTTCTACCACCTCCAATTGACCCTCTTTGTTGATGTAAATGGGTCGTGTATTGTGCAGTTAACCCCCAGTTATTGGTATGATAAATGTCTCTGCAAATCATGACCCAATATGTGACTCTGACATTCTTTCCACCCCCTCTTCTACAAAATTTCCTTGAGCCATGTTGAGTTCATTTTTGGTCTGCTTCAGTGCTGAGGTGCTGGGGGCCTCTGAGGATGTGGCTCTCTGATTTGGAAGGAGATGATTTTTCTCTGCGTTGGTCTCCTTCCCCTTTGTGCTGGTACCAGGTTCACAGGAAAACATCACCCTTGCTTGTTTCACCAGTTATCCTTAATTTCAGTTGGGCCCCGTTTGAGGTATGTTGGGGCAACTCTCTTCTTAGGATCTGCATTTATCTGGAAAAGTGAAGCAGAATCTCCAACAGAGAGTAGGTTAGGATCCGGAAGATTGAGATAACACGTACTTTTTTGATAGACAGTTTGATAGGTGTAGGCCCTCTTATACTCCGTGATTGATGGTAGCTTGATATTATAGAGTGGGCTTGTGTTGGGGTATGGTTCTGACTTGTTTCCCAGCTCCAGCTATGGGTCTAGTACCACTGAGGGGATCAGTTAGCCAAATGAAGAGCAATTGATTCCTCACCATGGCTGTGTACCACTATTGCACTTGTGTGAGCATCACATCCGGTTATTTGTTGCTAATTAGGTTAAACAATGTGTTGCTTGGACAGATCTTGGTCATTTTCCCCAGTCGCCTATGTAGCGCCTTCTGGCACTAGACACGCTGACTGTCTGGGGACTGACTCTCTCCTGGCTTCCAGCCATGTCATTCCATTTTACGTGTCAGCTGCGTATGGAGTCTTCAGCAATAGGATCTTACCACTGGCCTTTGGTGGGTCAAGTACTCTGACAGAAGTCTATCATTGTTTTGGGAAACCTTGTAGGTTTCTCTGATCAAAAGCTCATTGTGGATGGTAGGCCCAAGCTGGAAGTGGGGGGTACAGGTCATTGTCCACTAAGAAACTTAGGAAGAACATAACTAATATACAAGAGTTAGAGAGGAGAGAGATAGAGGGGAGAGGGGGAGAGGGAGGGAGGGAAGATGTAGGAGATTTAGGTCAGTCTTGATCTTACCCTCTCCATGTCTTGTGGTTCAGGTGTTTCCTGTAAGGGTCTAGTGAAGGTTCAGCCATTTGGTCTGTCTTTTAGGAAGTAGAATTTTATGGTACCATTGCCGTTTGGGTCCAGATTACTGTTTTCGACCTTTCGATGCCCTCCCCGCCCTCCTATCCATCCTTTTGTCTAGTCCATGAGGTGCTTGCTGGGTGTGTAAGACATCTTGGGTAGATTCAGGTTAGGTGTTGTAGATGAGTGAGACTATGTGTTGATTTTTTTTCTGTGATTAGGTAAGTTTGCTGAGAATGATCTGTTCCAGGTTCAATGATTTTTCCTCAAATTTCTTTATGTTGTTTTTTCTTACTGCTGTATAGAATTCCATTGTGTAGATATACCACATCTTTGTTATCCAATCTTCTAATGATGGACATCTGGGTTGATTCCAGCTTTTAGCTATTACGAATTGAGCCACGACAAACATGGTTGAGCAAATCTCTCTGGCCTTTGGTTTGAAGGTTTTAGGGTAGATGCCCAGTAAGGGTATAACTGGGTCTGTTGGTATTTCTATAGTCAGCTTTTTCAGGAGTCTCCATGTTGCTTTCCAAAGTGGTTGTACCATCCTGCATTCCCACCAACAGTGGATGAGTGTCCCTGCTTCTCCACATCCTCACCAGCATTTATTTTCATTTGACTTTTTGATGTTGGCTATCCTTATTGGGGTAAGGTGGAACCTCATAGTTGTTTTAATTTGCATTTCTCTCATGATTAGGGATGATGAACATTTTTTTAAGTGTGTGTTTGCCATGTGTATCTCTTCCTCTGTGAATTGCCTGTTCAACTCTGTGCCCCATTTTGGGAGTGGGTATTTGTCTTCTTATTGTATAGACTTTTGAGTTATTGTAAATTCTAGAGATAAGGCCTCTATCAGTTGGATAACCTGCAAATATTTTCTCCCATTCTGTGGGTATTCTATTAGCTTTGCTTATTATATGCTTGTCCCTAAAGAAACTCTTCAGCTTCATATGATCCCAATGGTTGAGTGACTGTTTAAGAACTTGAGCCACTGGGGTTTTGTTCAGGAAGTCTTTTTCCGTTCCTATATCATGGAAAGTACTTCCTAAATTTTCTTCCAGTAGTTTTCGAGTTTCTGGTCTTATGTTGAGGTCTTTGATCCATTTGGATTTGAGTGTAGTGCATGGTGAAATGTATGGATCAAGTTTTAGTTTCCTGCATGTGGTTATCCAGTTTGTCCAGCACCATTTGTTGAAGATGCTATCTTTTTTCCAGTCTATATTGTTTGGCCTTTGTTGAATATCAAGTAGCTATTATTGCTTGACCCAAAATCCGGGTCCTCAAGTCTATTCCATTGGTCTATACTCCTGTTTTTATGCCAGTATCATGCTGTTTTTATTACTATGGCTTTGTAGTATAGCTTTAGATCAGGTATGGTGATGCCACCAGAGGTATTACTTTTGCTGAGGATATGTTGGGATATGCGAGGCCTTCTGCCTTTCCATATGAAATTTGATATCATTTTTTCTATCTCTGTGAAGAACACTGTAGGGATTTTAATTGGAATTGCGTTAAATCTATATATTGCCTTAGGTAGGATTGCCATCTTCACAATGTTAATTCTGCCTATCCAGGAGCATGGGAGGTCTTTCCATCTTCTCAAGTCCTCCTCAATTCCTTTTTTGAGAGTTTTTATATTTTCGTTGTATAGATCATTTATTTCCTTGGTTAACGTTATTCCATGGTATTTTATTTTATTTTTTGTTGATATTGAAAATGGGACTGTGTCCTTTATTTATTTTTCTGTGTCTTTGTCATTTGCATACAAAAATGCTACCAATTTTTGTGCATTGGTTTTGAATCTGCTACTTTACTATAGAAGTTAAGCGCCTTCAGGAGATTTGGGATGGAGTCTTTCAGGTCTCTTACATATACAATCATGTCATCAGCAAATATAGCTAACTTAACTTCTTCCTTTTCAAATTGTATCCCTTTTATTTCCTTCTCCAGCCTTATTGCTAGGGCTAGGACTTCCAGAACTATATTGAAAAGCAGAGGTGAGAGAGGACATCCCTGTCTTGTTCCAGATCAATGGGAATTCCTCCAATCTCTCTCCATTAAGTATTATTTGGGCCTTTGGAGCTTTGTATATTTCCTTTATTATGTTAAGATGTGAACCGGCCATGCTGATTCTCTCCAATGTTTGATCATGAAGTGATGTTGTATCTTGTCAAAGACCTTTTCTGCATCTATCGAAATGATCGTGTGGTTTTTATGTTTAAGCTTGTTTATGTGGTGTATTACATTGACAGATTTTCGTATGTTGAACCACCCTTGTGTTCCTGGGATAAATCCCACTTGGTCAAGGTGGATGATGCTTTTGATGTGTTGTTGGATTCGGTTTGCGAGTATTATGTTCAGGATCTTTGCATCTATGTTCATTAGGGAAATAGGCCGGTAGTTTTCTTTTCTTGTGGCATCTCTGCCTGGTTTTGGGATTAGGGTGATACTAGCTTCATAGAAGGAATTGCGTAGATTTCCCTGTTCTTCAATTGTGTGGCACAGTTTTAGAAAGATTGGTTTGAGTTCTTCCATGAAGGTTTGATAAAATTCGTCTGGGAATCCATCTGGTCCTGGACTCTCCTTTTTTGGGAGGTTTTTTTATTACTTTTTCAATCTCCGTGAGTGTGATGGGTTCATTTAGGTGATTAATCTGCTCTGAGTTTAGCTTTGGTAGATGATATCCATCCAGGAATTTATCCATCTCCTCCACATTTTCCAGTTTTGTGGAGTAGAGGTTTTTGAAATAAGTCCTGATGATTCTGCCGATCTCACTCATGTCTGTTGTGATCTCTCCTTTTTCATTTTGAATATTGTTAATTTGGAGTCTCTCCTTTTTATGCTTGATCAAATTGGCCAGAGGTTTGTCAATCTTGTTTATTTTTTCAAAGAACCAGCTCTTTGTTTTGTCAATTGCCTTAATTGTTTCCTTGTTTTCCAATTCATTAATTTCTGCTCTGATTTTAATTATTTCTTTGATTCTGAAGCTCTTTGGGTTGGATTTTTCTTGTTTTTCCAATGCCTATAGGTGGATAGTTAGGCTATTGATTTGGGATCTTTCTGTTTTTTTATGAAGACATTGATTGCTATGAATTTTCCCCTGAGGATTGCCTTCATTGTGTCCAAAAAGTTTTGGTATGATGTGTTCTCATTGTCATTCAATTCCAGGATTTTTGCAATTTCATTTTTTATTTCATCCACTATCCATTTATTGCTTAAGAGTGCGCTATTCATTTTCCAGATGCCATTGGTGTTCTTGTTGGTGTTTTTTTGTTGTTGATTTCTAGAAATATAGCATTATGATCTGATATCATGAAGGGAATTATGTTGATTTTCCTAAATATGTGGAGGCAGTCTTTGTGACCCAGTATATGTTCTATTTTAGAGAATGTTCCATGGGCTGCAGAGAAGAATGTGTAGTCTGTGGATTTGGGATGGAAAGTTCTGTAGATGTCTGTTAGGTCTAAGTGCTCTATGGTTTTGTTGAGCTCTCTTACTTCCCTGATGAGCTTCTGTTTGGATGGTCTGTCTATTACTGATAATGGTGTGTTAAAGTCCCCAGCTATGATGGTGTTGGTGGTTATTTCTGTTTTATTGTCAAGTAGGTTTTGTTTTATGAACTTTGGTGTCCCTGTGTTTGGTGCATACACATTTATGATTGTAATATCGCCTTGATGGATTGTTCCCTTTATAATTAGGAAGTCGCCTTCTCTGTCTTTTTTGATTTTTTTTGGTTTGAAGTCAATTTTATCTGATATTAATATAGCTACATCTGCTTGTTTCTTATTCCCATTTTCTTGGAATATTGTTTTCCACCCTTTCATTCTGAGGAGGTTTCTGTCTTTCGTGGTAAGGTGGATTTCTTGAAGGCAGCAGATTGAGGGGTCTAATTTTTTGATCCACCTGTTAGCTTATGTCTCTTGATTGGTGAATTAAGGCCATTAATATTTAGGGTGATGACTGTGAGATTTGATTTGATTCCTATTATGTTGTGGTGGTAGAGGTGTGTTGGCATTTCCATGGAATTTAAATTTTTTTCTGTCTACTCTGGGTTTGGTTGCTGTGATCTGCTTCTTGTAGGCATTTGTGTTTGGTTATTTGTTTCTTCTCTGTGGGGAATTTCCTGGAATACTTTCTGTAGGTTTGGTTTTGTGTTCATGTAATTGTAAAGCTGAGTTTTGTCATGGAAAGTTTTCCTTTCACCATCTATTATAAGGGAGAGTTTTGCCGGGTAGAGTAGTTTGGGTTGGAAGCCATAGTTTCTTAGAGCTTGGAAGGTTTCATTCCAGGCCCTTTAGCTTTCAGGGTTTCCATTGAGAGGTCTGAAGTAATTCTGATGGGGTTTCCTTTGAAAGTGGTGTGCTGTTTTTCCCTAGCTGCTTTCAGGATTTTTTCTTTGGTGTCAATGTTTAGAGTCTTAATGATAATATGTCTTGGGGAGTTTCTCCTTTGGTCTAGTCGGTTAGGAGTTCTGCTTGCTTCTTGTATCTTGATGGGCCTTTCTTTTAAGAGACGGGGGGAGTTTTCTTCAATTATTGTGTTAAATAAGTTCTCCATCCCTTTGGATTGAAATTCTTCTCCTTCTGGTATTCCAATGATTCTGATATTAGAACGTTTAAGTGTATCCCACAATTCCCTCATGTTCTGTTCACAGGAACTTTTGAACTTACTGAAATTTTTGAACTCTCGAACTATTTCTTCCATCCTGTCTTCCAGATCAGAGTTTCTATCCTCCACTTCGCTGACTCTATTCTTGAGAGCCTCTAGAGAGTTTTGGACTTGTTCAATTAAGTTTGCATTTTCTACTACTTTCCTTTGTATGTCTTTCATTGCTCTGTCCAGCTCCCTTTTCACCTCATTTTCTGATTTTCTTGGTGATTCTTGGAATTCATCCTTTCATTTCTTTATGTTTTCATTTAGTGTGGCCAGCTGATTTTTAAGGTCCTCTTTTTTTTCACTCTCCCTCAACTCTCTTAGCTCTCTTTGAATTCCTTCCAATGTCTTATCATAGTGCTGTAGCTTAGTGATGGTAGAATCCACACGATTATCGGTCCTTTGTTGCTTTCCTGGAAATTCTAGCAGTAAGATTGTCAGTGTTGCATTGCTCATAGCTTCCACTTGATGTTCTGATCCTAAATACTCTTCTATGCTTTGGTTAGATGTAATCCTTGTTGGAATGGGTGATCTATCTGAATTTTCTTGCTTTTTATTTTTCATGTTTTTTCTTTTGTGCTGTGGTCTACCCATGACAGTGTATGGGCAGGTAGGTGGGTGGACCATTCTGGGTTCTAGCTCAATGAGAATCCAAGGCAGCCTGGGACAGTTGGCAAGCAGCCTGTGTTTTTGCTCTCTCTTGCCAAAGCCACCTATCTATAGCCTGACAGGGGCGCCAAAGTTGCCTGAATTCTCACCCAGTAATGTACGTAAGCTGCCTGCCTTCAAGCTTGAAAGGGGACTGAGGAAGCAAGCCCTGAAGCTGCCCAAACTGTGGCTGGGAACACTGGGACCTGTAAACAGTCTGCGCTCTCCCACCTCAGGGGAGTGGGGGATGGGTGGCGATGTACAGGTAGGGGATGGCTCCTGTGCTGGCGTTATTGACTCAGTATGGACTTGTGTGGCCCTTGCTGTGGGACTGGGCCCGCTGCACATGAAATTGTAGTGCAGAGGCAGCTGATGTGGGCACGGGATCAGGACACAGCAGAAGCTGACCGGCGGCAAGTGATGTGAGCACAGCAGCAGGGGATCTGGTAGCCAACCACTCATGGCGGGCCTGCAAACTGAGAACCACCTGGCTGGTCAACTCGCAGGATCAGAGAACAAGAGCAGAGGTAGGAGGTGGCAGCTTCAGTGCAGCAGGCTGGCTGGCATGGCTGGTGGGTGCCCGATCAGAGCACAGCCTCACAGGGTGCGTGGGGGGCACTGCAGGTGCTTGGGTGGCGCGGGGCGCGCTGTGGGCTCGGGGCGCGACGGGGCATACGGGGTGCGGGGAGGGGCATGGGGCACAAAGGGGGGGGCGTGCCAGGGCACCGGGTGCACAGGGCGGGGCGTGCAGGGTGCGGCGGGGTGCGGCAGGGTGCAGGGGGCGCGGGGCCGCGCGTCGGGTGGGCGAGGGGCACGGGGTGCGTGGTGGGGGGGGTGCGGGGCATGCGGGGGGTGCAGGGGCGTGGGGTGTTCAGGGGCTCATGCAGTGGGGGGGTGCGGGGCACGCGGGGGGGGCGCGGGGGCGCAGGGGGAGCAGGGGGCGCGGGGTGCGGGGGTGTGTGCTTCCCTGTTTGTCCCCTATCTGTGCCCTCCCTCTTGCAAAAAATCCTAATTGCCCTTATATACTTGCCTTTTTTTTTTCCATGTTATCTGGAGTGCAGCTAGGCGGTCGCCATCTTGGCCGGAAGTCCCCCTGTACAGCTTCTTTTCTTTTTTGTAAACAGCGTAATGCAGTGATATAGTGGCCCTTTCAAGCTAAAGTTATCTCAGCAAGCTAAGATGCTGTCTACAATTTAGTATTCTGAGTTAAGCAGCCTGAGGCAGTTAACAAATAAAAGTTTACTTATCATGTGCTATGCAATGGCTACTCTTTTCATGCAAGCTCTCTAAAATCACAAATTTGTTTCTATTCACATATTTTTTTTTAATTTTTAATTTATTTATTTGAGAGCGACAGACACAGAGAGAAAGACAGATAGAGGGAGAGAGAGAATGGGCGTGCCAGGGCTTCCAGCCACTGCAAAGGAACTCCAGACGCGTGCGCCCCCCCTGTGCATCTGGCTAACGTGGGACCTGGGGAACCGAGCCTCGAACCGGGGTCCTTAGGCTTCACAGGCAAGCGCTTAACCGCTAAGCCATCTCTCCAGCCCTGTTCACATATTAATAAGGAACATTCCAGAACCAATAATTTCACTCTCAATGATTTTAATTAGGCTAGGAAAAATAAAACATAGCAATAAACAGCATCTTAATTGTCATCATTGATTGTATGTTCTATGAAGTGACACATGAGAAACATGCCTGGGACAAGGAAAAAACTTTTTGAGGAAATGAATGTCAATTTTAATTTTTTCACTTAAAATAAACACAATAAGTTTATGAGCATATGTCACTTATTTTCAATTAAACTTCAAGTTTAAATTTGTTATATTTAAGGTATTCATTAGGATATTAGATATACAGCATTGATGTATGATGAAGAAAATTAACATCAAATGGATCAAGAATAAATGATCAAGATAGTGGACTGAAACAACATTTGAGCTATTTACACATATGATAATCACAATCTTCCTCAAACTCATGAAGATTTTAAAATCCTCTTACTTTTTTATTGAAAAGTTATGTTCTCAAACCTGACAAGTGTTCATTTTGTTCACCTGAAAATACAGCAGGATATCTTGAGATTCTTTTGGGAACAAAAATAAAACATATATAACACTATAGCTTAGGAAAATTTCAGTCATCACCCAACAAAGCTGAAGTGGTAGGATCTCATCCCAAACCTCTTATCTTATCCTTTACAGTCTTGTCTTTTTTGATGACTCACTGTGCCACTTAAAATAATTTTGGCCAATTATGCACAGGAAGATAGAAACAATTGATAATATTTCAGTTCTAATGGAGCTAGTTCTGAAGGAAATTTTTAAGAGGTACTTCTTTTTTGTTTGTTTGTTGTTGTTGTTGAAGATATTTTATTTCATTTTATTTTATTTATTAATTAGTTTTGTATTCAGCAAATACAGTCAGTTTGGTACCATTATTAGGCTCATCCATGACCTACCCCCTCCCCTTTCCCCTCCTTGTTGAGGTATATGGGTCCTGCATTGTGGAGTTAGCACACATTTATGGGTAAGATAAATGTCTCTGCATCATGACCCAACATGTGGCTCTGACATTCTTTCCACGGCCTCTTCCACAAAATTTCCCTGAGCCATGTTGGGTTCATTTTTGGTCTTCTTCAGTGATGAGGTGTTGGGGGCCTCTGAGGCTCTGGCTCTCTGATTTGGTAGGAGTTGATTTTTCTCTGTGTTGATTTCCTTCCCCTTTTTCTGGTACCTGGTTCACCAGGAAAACAGGGCCATTGCTTTCTTTGCCAATTTTTCTTATTTTCAGCCAGGGCCCTTTTGAGGTATGATGGGGTGGCTCTCTCCTTAGGATCTACATATATCTGAAAAAAAGAAGCAGATTCTCCAATGGAGAGTAAGTTAGCACCAGGACAAATGAGATAAACTTTACTTTTTTTTTTTTTATAATTTAATAGGTGTAGGCCCTCTTGTAGCCCATGATTGATGGTACCTTGATACTGGAGAGTAGGCTTATGTTTGGATATGGTTCTGACTTGTTTCCCAGCTCCAGCTATGGGTCCTGTACCACTGAGGGGATCAGTTAGCCAAATCAAGAGCAGTTGGTTTCCCACCATGACTGTGTGCCACTATTGCACTTGCGTGGGTATCACAACAGGTTATTTGCTGCTAAGTAGATTAGACCATGAGTTGCTTGGACAGATATTGGTCTTTTCCCCAAGTCACCCATGTAGCACCCTCTGGCTAGACGTGCTGACTGTCTGGGGACTGACTCTGTTCCAGCTTCCAGCCATGCCATTCCATTTTACATGTTAACCACATAAGGTGTCTTCAGCAGTAGGGTCTTACCACTAACCTTTGGTGGGTTATCAAGTACTCTGACAGAAATCTGTCTGTCTTTTAGTAAACCTTGTAGGTCTCTCTGATCAAAAGCTCTTTGTGGATGATAGCCACATGCTGGTACTGGGAGTTACAGGTCAGTGCAAACTAAGCAAAGGAGGAACAAGATAACTAATATACAAGAGTTAGAGAGAAGAGAGGGAGGGAGGAAAGGTATAGAAGATTAAGATTAGTCTTCATCATACCCTCTCCAGTGTCTTGTGGTTTAGGTGTTCCCTGTAAGGGCCTGGTGAAGGTTCAACCATTTGTTATGCCTTTTAGGAAGTAGAATTTTATGGTACCATTGCCGTTTGGGTCTAGATTTGTAGGTCTCTCTGATCAAAAGCTCACTGTGGAGGTACTTTATATCTCTGTCAGCTCTGCTATCCTCTTTTTATGAATGAGAATACCTCATATATAGATAGGAGGCATTCTTCAAACATGATCCCAGAAGAAGAAGTCAATCAATACTAAATTCTACCCTGAATTTAGTCACTACACCTTCCCCAGTGATCCTTGATCAGTAATAAACATTACTTCTGAACCAGGGAGATTTTGGAGTTATTATGCAAATTTTATAGCAAAATTTTTACATGATTGGAGGGGATTGTGAGGTGTCATTCTATGAATAACTGTAGAATTAACATAGTCAAACCTTCTATTGCAGAAGATGGCTGGAATTAGAGCATAGGCTTTTCCTATCAGTGGTATTTTGTTTAGAATATGAAAAATGTGAAAGTAGTAACATATGATAAAATTGAACATTATTGTTATTTGTGTTTTAAAGGCCAATTAATTAATGCCATGTCTAATTATATATATATATTTATAATTATTTATATATTTATATTTATATGTAGATAGATATTATATACATATATAATCTATCTATCAACATACTTACCTATTAACTATTTTATTTTGAAGTCTATAAAACAAATTCACAATGGAAATGAATTCCATTAGGGATTTCTATGGTAACCTAAGTATGAAGACAGAATATGTGAATGTCTTTCTCAATGTGACTACAAGTCAGGGTTGGAGGTACTGCAGTAGCTATACCTCTTTCAGATTGCATCTGTTCTTGACTTACAACTCCTATGGACCATCAGAAAGTAAACTGCATTCAGACCCATGTTAAAATACATTTGGGGGCTGGAGAGATGGCTTAGCGGTTAAATGCTTGCCTGTGAAGCCTGAGGACCCCCGTTCGAGGCTCGATTCTCCAGGACCCACGTTAGCCAGATGCACAAGGGGGCGCACGCGTCTGGAGTTCGTTTGCAGTGGCTGCAGGTCATGGAGTGCCCATTCTCTCCCCCTCCCCCTCTCTCTCTCTCACTCTATCTGCCTCTTTCTCTGTGTGTCACTCTCAAATAAATAAATAAAAATGAACAGAAAAAAAAAAAAAAAACATTTGGGCAAGTAAATCCTGTATTATTAACACACACTTGATTTTTTTACTGAGGGTATTTTTCAACTTCTAAGGAAGCAGTTATAATTTAGATTCAATTTCAGAGGCCTAGAACTTAAATGCTGGGGAGTTTTCCTGCCCTCAAAACAATCTTGATTAAAAGCATTCATTGTGCTAGAATTTTTCTGTGAGAAACTGTGTATATTTATATTAGATAGTAGGTCAAAATGAAAAAGTCATGGTTAAGTATTTTGAAAATAAAAAAATTATATAAAGGTATATTGTAAGCAGCTAACACTATCAAATGGACAGATTTTCTCCTTGTCCTAATTTTTTTCAAATCTATTATATTTTGAATAAATATTGATTTGCTTCCCAGAAATCATTGATTTCTCCTATATATAGATATTGAACTCCCCATTAGAACTTAAATGAAGAACTTGGTATTTTCTTAAATAATTCCAGTATATGGATATACTCTGGAGTTTAAACATTGTTTTGATTAAACCTCACTATCTTGTAGCTTTGTCATTTTCTAAAATAAAATTATACTCATTCCAACATTTTTACCACAAAATGTTCTTAGCATTGATGAAATAAAAGAAATAAATTCTGAAATTATGGTTGAAAGTAGTAGAAAGTAACTCTAATTAAACTGACCAATATAAATAGTTGCAAGGATACAGAAAGAACTTACAGAAAAAAGCAAGAGTAAAGTGGACTTCTGAAAAAACAGTAGAGTTGCTTCATCAATATGAGTACCTGTATTTAACATAACTCAAGTTGCTTGTCTCTTTCTTGAAACTCCTAGGTGAAATTATCTTATTGATCCCCATAGTGTTTGTTACTAGCCCAAGGTCATTCTGGCATAACCAAAGAGCTACACTCAGGGATAGATTTGTAAAGTAAACAATCAGGTAGTTTTTTTTTTTTTAATCTTTTAAGTCTTTATTGCTGAATAATGAACAATAATAACAACAACAAAAAGCCCAGGCTAAGCATGGTAGTACATAACTGTAATGTCAGCACTCATCAGGCCAAGGCAAGAGGATTGTTGTAAGTTTGCAGCCAGCTTATACTACACAGCAACATTCTCCTTGTCTCAAAAAAGTTTTTTAAAAACCTCTAATTATGAAGGCAGTTTAAATCTACAGTAGCCTCTTAAGTCAGCTTGGTACCTATGGGAAAAAGTCACAAGCTTGAGATACCTATTCCATCCTTAACTTGGACTCAAAACAATCAACAAAAGTCACCGCCTTAAAAAATGTGGGCCGGGCATGGTCGCACACACCTTTAATCCCAGCACTCCAGAGGCAGAGGTAGAAGGATCACAGTGAGTTCAAGGCCAACCTGAGACTAAAGAATGAGATCCAGGTCAGCCTGGACTAGAATGAGACCGTACCTCAAAAAAAAACAAAAGAATAATAAAAATGTGGATGGCAGCCAAGCATAATGCCACACTCCTTTAATCTCAGCACTCAGGAGGCAGAAGTAGGAGGACACTGTGAGTTCGAGGTCACCCTGAGACTACGTAGTGAATTCCAGGTCAGCCTGGGCTAGAGTGAGACCCTACCTTGGAAAAAAAAAACACAAAATGAAACAATAAAAAAAAGTGGATGGCTCTGGAAACAGTCTATTCATTCCACTGAAAACCAAGTTTGAGTACATCTAGGTGGTATTCATGCCATGAAATGTATGCAAGTAATAGTGATGATCTAACATCAGAATAGTTGTTAAAAATGGAACACCAGTAATGAAATAGTACTTATTAATTCCAGTAAGAAACAACTGCATATTTTATTCTTATAATGGTCATGTTAGTAGGTTTAAGGCATCTTAGGCTAGAATTAAAATTTGGCCAAAGCTTAAGACAAACCTTGAAACATTAAACACAAATGGCTTTTATAACAAACGTGTCTTCAGGATCAGTAAACCCAATACTTTCTATTTTAAAGGGATCAAAAGAGAACCATTTTTTATTAATAATGACTAATCTCAGAATTCTAAGACTGATTTAATAATGAAGAGTTCATTCAACATATCTATTTTAAGGAGCAAAGTGTTTAGTACACTAACAAGCAAGAAAATCTTGTTATTTGCATGTGTTTATATCAATCAGGTTGCATGTTCTAAAACTGCTCATATCCAGCATGATGGCGATTGAGACCAATAAAATAAGCCAGCAACACTAGAATAAGCACTCCTGCCAAGGCTGCTCCCACCGCTATGGGCACAAGGAAGTTGTCGTCATCTGCACTGCAGTCTTGAGCTGTAGAATACTTTCCTCCTGTCACATTGAAAGGTTGATTCCTTAGATTGAAGGTGTTTATGCGAAATGTTCCAGACACTGCAACAACCTGCTCTTTGTTGCACATATATGAACTCCCCAGAGGGGCATCCCAGGAGCTAAGGTTGTTATTTGCAACACTAAAAACAGAACCATTATCCAAATACATGCTGACATTCACTTCTTTCAGATAGAATCGGTTTTCATTTTTCACAGCGAAGACAAAGTCGAGATACTGAATCCTGCTGTTGTTCAGTCGAAGTTGAGCAGTTTGAGGCTGGCAGCTGCCAGTGAAGCTAGTTGTTTTGGGGTTGATGTTAAAAACTGAGGAAACCTTCTCCTGAGTGATGTTCAGCTGCAGCCCCATGGTAGCCAGCAGACAGGTGTCATTACCATGACTAACCGTGTAGTTTCCAACCTCTGGTTTTCCTTTTGGGGTGGGTGTTGTAGTAGGAGATGGCTCGGTGGTGTGAATGATGGGTGCTACCGTGGTGGCAGGCCAATCATTCTTGCACAAATATTCTTTTTTGCTCACTGTGCCATTTTGGACAAAAGCTTGTACAAAAACATCCCAATATGTTTGGACAACAGAATCCCTTCTGTCAGTTGTTAAACTCTTGCACCTAAACATGTTATTCAGTGGAACTTCAAGTGCCACTGAGTCATCAACAGTAATAATTCCTTTTTCTTTGGCATCAGGAAATAGTGTGTTATTGCTAAGATCATAGGAAAATAGGATGCTGTCAATTAAATAATTAGGTGCCTTCTTGGTAAAATTCACAGTCCAGGTTAAAGCAGGTCCAAAGTGTGACACTATTTTGGCACCATTCTTGTCATCCCCACAACTGCTTCCATCATATGTTGCACTGTCAGGGTCTGGAATGGGTACAGTTTTCTGAGTTTTGTTTGTAGTTTCATACGATATTGTGAAATTCATATGCCATTTTGCATAAAGGCAGGTGGCATTTTCTGAGTTTGTTAAATTAACTTCCAATGCATAAGACTGGAAAGATCCCAGGAGGAGACCCAGCAGAACGAGACCCAAGCCCGGAACGGGAGCAGGTAGTTTTCATAGAAAGGAAGATCACTGAAATGTGAAACATGTCATTACTACCAGAAATGTCTCATCAAAATTGCCTAACTTCTAATCAAAGCAGAACTTACATTATTTCTTCTTTAATTTTTTTCTAATATAAATAAGATTTAGGGTGGAGGACGCAGTGGTTAAAAGCACTTGAATGCAAATTCTGCAGGCTCAGGTTTGATTCTCCAATACCTAAGTAAATCCAGATATACAAAGTGGTACATGCATCTGAAGTTCATTTGCAGTGGCAAGAATGTCCTGGGGCAATACATACTCAATCTCAATCTCAATCTCTCTCTCTCTCTCTCTCTCTCTCTCTCTCTCTCTCTCTCTCTCGTAAATAAATAAAATTATTTTGAAATTAGACTTGTTGTAATACCATCATATTACAGAATAGAGTATACCTATACTTTATCCCCATCCCCAACAATTTGGTATTTATTTCTATGCCTTTAAATAAAGGCATAAACTGTGACTTTGCAGGAGATGCAGGGGATTGGAAAACCCTCAATGGAGCCCACATACAAGAAAGGACTGCTAGAAAAAGGCAGTCTGGCATCCAGACAGCAAGGTTTCTGAACATGGTTATATTCAGAAACTTCCCTCTCTCCTGTGGATTTTGGTAGGGCCACATTTGTTCTTGTTGCTGCCATCACCATTACCTGCCAAAATAACAAAGAGGAATCATTTTTTCTTGTGTCTTCTATAATAGGTCCATGAACCTCAACCCTGGCTATGTATCTTGAAACACTTCATGACCTAGCTCTAACTATCTTAGCCATGGGCTTGAAACAGTCCTGTCTGTCCAGCGAATGTCAGGAGAAATGCTCTTCTCAGCCTACAAAAGGGAAGTCTACCAACCTTTACCTGATTGGAGATTATAATATATTTCTATGAGCCAGCTCCACTCCCATTCAAACTCAGCAACACACAGCTGTGTATTTAATGGTGTTCTCTATTATATGGAAACCCAAATTTGTACCCTGAAATGGATCCTTATCTCAGTGTCAGATCCTTGATGAAGGATCTAGAAACAGTCTTTTTCAAATCCATACTGCCTCAATCCCTACTAACATACCCACCAACTGGAGATGTAGTAGGAGCTACAGAGTTTATCTCTAGTCCTGCTGAACTATGAAGGGATACAATCCATTTTGCGCAGGAGGCTGTTGCAGTTCGTTTAGAGTCACTGCACAAACTATACCATGTGAAAAAATCTTAAAAACTCTATGTTTCTTTCTTACAAATGTGCAGACATCAAGAAAAGCTACACATATCCAGAATTAGCTTAACATGATACTACCTAAGTGATCTAATAAAACTCTGACTCTAAAGCCAGGTATGGTGTTTCACACCTTTAATCCTAGCACTTGGGAGGCTGAGGTAGAAGGAGGGATTTCCAGGTCAGCCTGGGCTAGAGTGAGACCCTACCTCAAAAACAAAACAAACAAAAACTCTGACTCTAAAGAAATGGTTCTTTACAAGTTACCTGACAAAGAATTCAAAATAATCATCAAGGAAAAAATGCATGAAATATATTGTTAATAAGATAATAGAAACCATAGAAAAGATCCAAACATTCTGGAGTTTAAAAGGCAATTACAAAATTGAAAAATTCAACAGAAAGCTTCTATAGTAGATTCAGTTATGCAGAAGAAACATTGAATTCCAATGCAGGTCACATGAAATTATAAAGTTAAGGGAACAAAAGGTACTAAAGGTGAAGACAGAGAAAAAAGTATATTTTACACTTGATCTTGGGGAAAAGGTGGAGAAGCAGACCTTATTTAAAAAAATAAAATTTCAATATTTAACAAAAGTTTATCATAGTGTGAATGTTCAGATTCATGAAGTTTGGTGATTTTTAACAAAGGTCATTTTAAAAAATTGTCCTGAAATAAGCCACAACCAAATTGTCTAAAGTCAGATACCAAAATTTCAAAATATGCAAAAGAAAATAATATGATCATATACAAAAAACTTAATAAGTTTATTACCACATTTCTCAATAAAACTTTCATACTAATTCCTAAAACAACAATCACAGTAATAATAACCATCAACAACAACAAAACTGCTGATCAAAAATACTTTAGCAAACAAGATGTCCTTTATAACAGGAGGAAAGTGTCAGAGTCACGGATGAAATGGTAAAGGATTTCTTCATCACTAGACTGAATTTATTACAGAAAGATACAAACCCATATATTCTCCCTGACTTAATTTACTGATGATTGGAGCTATATTGACATCCTGTCAACCTGGGATCCTCTGAGGTTTGAAGATAAATGCCTCTAGAAACTCCAACTCACCCAACCCTACAAATTAACTATATGTTAAGGTCCATTGTCAATCTTCCAACAGCTCTGGAAAGCAATCAGGCAACCAGTACTGAGCATTTCAGTCCAGTGAGGCCCTAGGAAGTAGATGAGCACCATTAACACCTCACTTCTTGCCCCAGTAAGCAACCAGCTAGTCCTTTCTGCTTTTCTGCTGCCACATACAGCAGCTGTTCAGCACTATCCAACCACTCACAAGCTCTGAAATTAGCCCAACAGCCCTTTTTTAGTGACTTGCCCTACATACTCTTGTAAAGTACATGACAACCTCACCTATCAGCTGCATGGAACAGCCCAGTAGCTTCCACTGAGTTTTTAAGTTTACTGATACTCCTGAGATATGGATAGGCAGATCCAAAGAAACATATAGCAGACTCTGCCCACTCCACCCATGAACTAAGGAAGTGGGTCATCAGCCTTTCTTGAGTTTCTAGTCTCAACAAAGCGCTGATCAAGTAGAATGATGCTACTTCCCACCCCAGAAACCTTTAAACTTGGGAAGATGCTGCAAAGCCTCAACTGAACACATTGGTGGAATGAAACCCAGTAAAGTTACTATTTCTACCCTTGGGTAGTGACTAGAATAAAATAGGGCATAACAACATGATCTAGTAACTATGAAGTTAATATTCTTGAGTAGACACATTTCATTGTAGCAGTCTGGGCCTGTCAAATATGACCTTCCCAAGAATGGATATTCCAAGCAGATAAATATCTTTGCTTCCTTGATAGTTTTACCATGCCTAAGGTATACAAGAATAAGACAGTGGTATTCAATGCATGAAAATTGTGATGGTATGCATAACACGTCCCACATACACTCCTGTTTTCTGAATGTTTGGTCCCTAGCTTATGGCAGGAGAAGATGTGTTGCTGAGGGTGAACCTTGAGGTTTACTAGCCCCTAGTTTATCAGTCTTAAATGGCTCACTCTCCTGATATTTTCCACCTGCTGTGGCAGGGGTAATGTTCAGTTTCTTCTCATGCCACAATTTTCCCTGCCATCGTGAAGCTCCCTGTTAAAACTGTAAGGCAAGATAAAAACCTTTCCTCCCTTCAGCTGCTCCTGTTTGCATGTTTTCATCCAGCAACAAGAAGGTAACTACAACAGAAATTGACATGAGTCCCACACTTCAGATATGCAAGTAAACACAATCTATTTAAGACAACTTCATCCCAGCTGGTGGAACAATCCATGAAACTCTTATAGTAACAGGAGTTGAGATATCCACAATGTATAATTGAAGAAGCTGTACAGACTAAACTACTGGGTACAATTATACCCTAAGCATGACTCAGCATTACCTTACAGGTTTGGAAAGCCAAGACTGATATGATGTCTCTGTGTAGCTAAGAACCACATGGGGGCTGGAACATGCTAATAGCTCACTCAAGTGGTACCCTAGGACAAGGCAGCAGGAGAAAAATATTTTAGTTCAAAAATTACCCTGTAAAATTTGCAGATACAGTGGGTCTGTCACAGACTTACAAGGAACATGAATTTGAAAGCTAATATGACAGCTACAATAAACCAAAAACACTCTAGCAGCAGACCCCTTACAAAGAAAATTGATAAAGTGGATAAAGTGTCTGTAAAAGAAACAAAAATAATGATATTTTTTGGAAACTTAATGACATATCTCAGCATACAGACATCTATTTCAATGAAATGAGGAAGACAGTCAATAATCTGAGTGTGAACTCCAACAAAGAAATTGAGATGATAGAAACAGATGAGAATTTTGGCTCTGTAAATGAGATAAGAATGCATAGTTTAGATCTTCCACAACGTATTAGATTGAGTAGAAGGAGTAATTTCTAAGCTACTACACAAGTAGACTGAGCCTCTAATCACACCACAGTGAACACCAATAACTTCTCTGAGGAGGACCTTCAGGGAAATGAGGATTGGGAAAGAAGGGAAATAAGACTATAATCTATGTAAATAATAAAAATTAATTAAAATACAGTCATAAAAAGTAAATAAAACATAAATACAAACACCAGGGACATCTAATGAACAAACAAGTGTATTTGTTATAGATATTTCACAAGGAGAAAATCACAAATAATGCACAGAAAATCTACTCAATGAAATTGTAGCAATAGTGGCAAATGCCTGTAACCTTAGCACTTGAGAAGTTTAATATCATCATTGGCTGCATAACAGCTTGGCTGAGAAAATCTAAACAAAGGAAAGAAAGAAGGGAGGGAGGGAGGAAGGAAGGAAGAACAGAAAAGAAAAATAACAGTAACTATAGCTTTCCAAATTCTGAGGATACTGATAGCCAGGAAAAAGAAGCTCAAAGAATTCCTAATACATTTGATCAACAAAATTTCCTCTTAGGGGAGTGATCAGCACTGAAGCATTTCTATCAAACTCTCCAAGTCTCAGGGTCCATTGCAGAAGATGTGGCAGAAACAATGTAAGAGCCAAAGGCAAGGTACCACCCCTTCCAATATAACTGCCCAGACAGAATTTGGCCTTAATATCCATGACTTCACAGTGCCTAGCAATACCTTAATAAGACCCTCATCATAGGAGAAAAAGACGATGACATCAAAATAAAAGAGAGACTAAAGAGAGAGGGAGGAGATATGATGGAGAGCAGAGTTGTGAAGAGGAAAATGGGGGAGGTGAGGAAAATATCATGGTTTATTGTCTTTAAGTATAGAAGTTGTCAATATATTTTTTAAATCTTACTAGAGACATCATAATTGTACCATTATAAGTACAACCCAACTTCTTATGATAGTAATACAAGTATCAAGTTACATGAAAAGACTCCCCACTATATTTACTGCAAACCTCTCATCAGTAACTTTGCAGACTATGGGAGAACAGGCTGATATATTCAGAGTTTGAAAAGAATAATATTAAAAACTTGTCAACCCAGGATACTATATCCAACAAAGCTGTTTAGAAAGTTAAGGAGAAGTAAGTTTAGTTTATGACAAGCAAGCAAATGCAAGTAATTCAATATCACTATGTGAGTAGTGTAAGGGGATATTATATTCAAAAAGAGAATATCACAACTAATATTTTGCATTACAAAACATGCAGAGAGGAAAACCACCTCCAGCACCTCAAGCAATCACACCTCAGGAAAGCTAGGCAGAACTCAAGCCACCCTCATGCATTAGGCTGAAATTCAAATCCCCCAAACACACCTTAGGGCTGAAACCTAGGATCTACTCACAGTAACATCAATTTACAAGCTTGATTAAAACTCCTGGATCTATAGGGGAACATCCATTCAAACTACCACACATACATATATACTTGCAAATGTTTATACAAAATCTACATGCAGCAGTTCTCCACACATTTTATTTTATCTGTGGTGAACACAATTTCACCTCTTTATGAGTATCTCTACATAGGTCATTCTCCTAAGTCCCACAGTTTTACCCAGTCTGGAATCTCTGTCCACTCATATTTCTGAAGTCTCTATATGCCTTTTTTAAAATTAGTTTTCTATTCGGCAAGTACATGCAGTTTGGTACCATTATTAGGCTCATGCGTGACCTACCCCCTCCCCATTAGCCCCTCCTTGTTGAGGTATACAGGTCGTGCATTGTGGAGTTAGCTCACAGTTATTGGTAGGATAAATGTCTCTGCATATCATGACCCAACATGTGGCTCTGACATTCTTTCCACCTCCTCTTCTGCAAAATTTCCCTGAGCCATGTTGGGTTCATTTTTGCTCTGCTTCAGTGATGAGGTATTGGGGGCCTCTGGAGCTCTGGCTCTCTGATTTCATAGGCATTGATTTTTCTCTGTGTTGGTCTCCTTCCCCCTTGTGCTGGTATCTGGTTCATCAGGAAAACAGCACCCTTGCTTGTTTCGCCAATTTTCCTTAGTTTCAGCAGGGGCCATTTTGAGGTATGATGGGGTGGCTCTCTCTTTAAGATCTGCATGTACCTGAAAAAGAGAAGCAGATTCTCCAACGGAGAGTAAGTTAGCACCAGGATAAATGAGATAACCCTTACTTTTATTTTTAGAGAGTTTAATAGGTGTAGGCCTTCTTGTAGCCCATGACTGAGGGTAGATTGATACTGGAGGGTGGGCTTATGTTTGGGTATGGTTCTGACTTGTTTCCCAGCTCCAGCTATGGGTCCCGTACTACTGAGGGGATAAGTTAGCCAAATCAAGAGCAGTTTGTTCCCCACCATGGCTGTGTGCCACTATTGCACTTGTGTGGGCATCACAACAGGTTATTTGCTGCTAAGTAGGTTGGACCATGAGTTGCTTGGACAGATGTTGGTCATTTCCCCCAGTTGCCCATGTAACACCTTCTGGCACTAGATACGCTGACTGTCTGGGGACTGACTCTCTCCGGGCTTCCAGCCATGCCATTCCATTTTATGTGTCAGCTGCATATGGTGTCTTCAGTAGTAGAGTCTTACCACTAACCTTTGGTGGGTCATCAAGTACTCTGACAGAAATCTGTCATTCTTTTAGAAAACCTTGTAGGTTTCTCTGATCAAAAGCTCATTGCTGGAGTTACAGGTCAGTGTCCCCTAAGAAAATGAGGAAAAAAGGTAACTAATATACAGGAGTTAGAGAGGTGAGAGAAAGAGAGAGGGAGAGGGAGAGGGAGGGAGGAAAGATGTAGAGGATTTAGGTTAGACTTGATCCTACCCTCTCCAGTGTCTTGTGGTTCAGGTGTTTCCTGTAAGGTCCTGGTGAAGGTTCATCCATTTGGTCCGCCTTTTAGAAAGTAGAATTTTATGGTACCCTTCACGTTTGGGTCTAGATTAGTGTTTCCCACCCCTTTGCTGCCCTCCCCTCCATCCCCATTCCTCCTAATGTCTAGTCTATGAGATGCTTGCTGAGTGTGTAAGGTATCTTGGGTAGATTCAGGTTAGGTGCTGTACATGAATAAGACTATATGGCAATTTTTTTTCTGTGATTGGGTAAGTTCACTAAGAATGATCTGTTCCAGGTTCAACCATTTTTCCTCAAATTTCTTGGTGTCATTTTTTCTTACTGCTGTATAGAATTCCATTGTGTAGATATACCACATCTTAAGTTATCCATTCTTCTAGTGATGGACATCTGGGTTGATTCCAGCTCTTAGCTCAATATGCCTTTCTAATGACAAATGTATTCATTGTTATGGTAATTTAAAATAGAAAAAGATCTTAAGGATATGATTTTCTTGGCACATATTTTATTTTTAAAGCTGTCAACCATAGATGGTTCTCTTATACCCTCCTAGCAATCTGACTCATCCAGATCCATTGCTATGACCTTAGGTGTATATTCATGATAGGTAGTTCAGTAAATATTTGTTTCTGTTGAAGATGATGATGAGTTATAATTTCTGTACCTGAAAAATATTTTTTTTAAATATGAGCTAATACAATATGATTTTTTAATCACTAATATACCTTTAGTCATGGATACAGTTGCTTAGGAAGGGAATGAAATTTGTTATGGAAGGAAATAATTAGAGTGGATTGCTTCTTTTAAAATTCATTTGGCACTGTTGTGAAAAAGTGATGTATTGTTCATATCCATCCAAGTACTTCTCAGCCTTTTGGAAATTCATACAAACAATGAACAGCTCATTAAGCTAGAATTTTAAACTGATAAATTAGTTTTTCTTTAAGCTATTAAATGTTCAACTAGATAAATATTTGTTGACACAAGAAGACACCTATGATGTACTTTTTAAGGAATATAACAAGTTAGTTTTGGTTATAAGATGTAATTTAGGTTTGTGTTTAGATTTCTTCTCCCTTGAAATAACGTTTAAATTGTCAAATAAATATGAAATTGACAAATGATGCTATTTGCAGTCCAAAGCCTTTGGGTAACTTCTGAAGATTTGATAACACTCAAATTCAGTAATCAAGATTATATAATGAAGCCAAATGAACAGCAAGTTCTTGTGCTCAACTATTAGACTGGGTAAAATAAGACTTTCAAGAATGACTTTGTGGCACCTCATAAAAGTGCATGTTCTACTCTAGGATGGTGGACACATTACTCAGAGATACAATGTAGAACCACAGATTATGTCACAGTCACCTTCCACACAAGCTTAAAACATGTATATGCACAAACACACACACATGCATGTGCACACATGCACACAGGCACACATACCTGTGCACAGGAAATAAATAGAATATATTTTCTCTATCTGGATATTACCATATTTCCAAACAACATTAGAAATGTGGACAAATACATTGCATACATGATCATACTTTTAGGGTGCAAGTTTCACCTGAAAGAGTAGACAAAGTTAATTTTCAAGTTCAAGGAAATTTGTACAATTTTTTTCTAAGGTGATACATATGATATATGAAGTGTTGAAAATTAACTGCACAGCAATGTAATAAAGTTATGTGTGTAAGAAAATTCAAACTATTAATATTTTATAAATCTATTTTTCTTTTATATCTATAATTGAAACACTTGAAAACACATCTATTTTTTGAGTGCCCACATACTCATAGTTCAGGCACATATCAATAACAAGGTTGTGTGGAGTCCTTCAAAGAAATCTTCTATATTCTAAAAGAATTTTGTAATGTGGAAGATACCAGTCTTCTTAGTCTCTTCAAATCTTTTTATGGAATCACTATTTCTATAAAAAAATATGTCCATGCATTATTTCATACCATGAATGGTTCTCCAGTGGTATGAAAGTATAAGTGCTTGGCCTGGAGACTTCTCACCTGAGGTTTTTCCAAAGCTCTGGAAATCTAGGTAGGAAATGTCCTAAATGTCAGTGTTCTTCCCAGGTTATGAAAGCATATACACTATCAAATTTCTTATAAAATCTATGTCTAATGTGAAAGATAACCAGAGAAATAAGAGATAACTTTAATTTTTTTTTAAATTTATTTGAGAGCAACAGACACAGAGAGAAAGATAGATAGAGGGATAGAGAGAGAATGGGCGCGCCAGGGCTTCCAGCCTCTGCAAACGAACTCCAGACGCGTGCGCCCCCTTGTGCATCTGGCTAACGTGGGACCTGGGGAACCGAGCCTCGAACCGGGGTCCTTAGGCTTCACAGGCAAGTGCTTAACCGCTAAGCCATCTCTCCAGCCCAAGAGATAACTTTAAAATATCAATAATCTATTATTCTGGAGAACACAATAAATGTTTTCCTATGAAAAGGCATAAGAAGATATTTTATTTCATTTTATATTTAGAGATTTAGTATATGAAGATACAGTATTTTAATCATGTCCTCATCCCTGTATTTATCCTGTTAGGTTCCTTGTCTCCCACTCCCATCCTCTGAGAACCCTCCTCATTCAGAGCATTCCTTCCTCTATCCTATGTCTTATTCATTTTTTCCTCCTCCATTCTCCATATCAACAATGGTCAGGGTTCAAAGAAAATATTTTTAAATGCTATAATTGTCTTCCTTCAAAAGAATCACATTGCTATTCTATGTACAGGAACTGTAATTCAAAAATAATTATTAAGTAACTGACAAATTCCCATTTGGAACAGATTTTAACATAACCCGTTTTGTAGACAGAATGATCAAGTTAAATAGAAAAACTCAAAAGAGACAGTGGAAAACAATCCCACTATTGTAGAAATCCATAGAATTAATTTAAAAGAATGGCATGACAGGTTTTCTAAGAAGTCAGAGGAAAGTTTAATAAAATGTGTGAAAAATAAAAAGATAAGGAAACTTAGCAGAAAGGTTCAGGAAAATATATATTTGAAAAAGAGACCAGAGCCAGGCAAAGTGAAACAAAACAGGAATAAGTTTCATAAGCATAAGTACTCAACATTAACTCTGAGTGGAGAAAGCTTTACTCTGAAACCAAACGCTGTTGCAGCTAAATCCCAGTGATAGAATTGGACACTCCATACAATGAGGCACATGAGGCTCCAAAACAATACAATCCATTGCCAAAGCCCTTGGTTACCACCTGAACTAGATGTTAAGACCCTATTGCTGAAGACAACACAGGCTGAGGT
This sequence comes from Jaculus jaculus, assembly GCF_020740685.1. Classification (NCBI taxonomy): domain Eukaryota; kingdom Metazoa; phylum Chordata; class Mammalia; order Rodentia; family Dipodidae; genus Jaculus; species Jaculus jaculus. The sequence continues at coordinate 22,924,064 of NC_059125.1, forward strand.
CATATGTTATTGAGAAACCATGCTAAAACTAAGATGGAATGTATCTCTCTGCTAGCTTCCTGTCATAATTCTGGAAAGTGCTATGTGAGGTTCCTGGAGATAAAAGTCATAAACTGTGTAAACAAACAGTGAATCCTTGAAGCTACAAAATCAACTAGCCAAGAAGAACATACTCATTAGGGTGATAGTGGCATATAAGCTGGGTGGGGTGGTAAGTCACAACACTATGATTGGATACAAGGCCAGCTTAATGAGAAAGAATTCATGCCTGGGAAAGAGAACAAAGTCAGAAGCTTATTTTAGGAAGGTCATAGACTGTAGAGAGAAGTTTCTAATCCACTGTTTTTTGGTTAAATGGAGAGGTTATACCCATCAAAGGTCCTCTAAAGGTATGTTTATCCCATTTTTTTTTCTTTTTTTTAAATTTAATTTATTAGTTTTCTTTACAGTAAATACAGGCAGTTTGGTACCATTATTTAGGCTCATCTGTGATCTACCCCCTCCCATTAGACCCTCTTTGTTAATGAAAATGTTTATCCCATTTTATCCATGCTGCCATCACTCTTATTTAGAAAACCTGACAGTGAGTACTGGAGACACTCAAAACCCATCAAAATGACAAAAAGAGAACCCCAACTACCTAGTACTGGATGAATCATCTCTATCAATGTCACTAGAGCCCCGACAACATTACATAAGTGAAGGATTAAATAAGTGCTGCTTTATCTGCTAGCTAGAGATGTTATAGAGATGGGAGCAAACAATGAGGGGACTCAGATCTCATCAAAGCAGAAAATAGAGGTTGCCTAGAGTTCAACACTAAAGGATTCTAACCTGTCTTCCAATGTTCAGGGAACACTGTGTTCATGTAGGGAAGAGTATAAGAGCCACAGGGTGAAATGCATATGATGAAATTTGTTCCAGGTCAACAAATTTCTCCCCACAAGACCTGACTGGTACATTCATGACCCCTCAGTGATTACTGATACACCCAATGAGGGGAGACTTCTATGTTATAGAAAAGGGAGAGAGGGAACAAAATAGGATAAACTAATAAGAATTAAAGAACTGAGCATCACATGGAAGACAGCTGAGAACAAGAAAAGTAATAGCTACAACTTCTTTGAGCTCTTTATTATTATTATTATTTATTTTTGTATTCAGTAAATATAGTCAAGTGGGTACCATTGTTAGCCTCCTCCCTGTCCTCCCCCCTCCACAGGGACCTGCCTTGTTGGGGTATATGGGTCAAGCATTGTGGAGCTAGCCTTTAGTTTCAGGTAGGAGGAAATGTCTTTGCGTGTCATGAACCAACATGTGGCTATGACATTCTTTCCGCCCCCTCTTCTGCAAATTTCCCTGATCTATGTTGGGTTCATATTAGGTCTGCTTCTGTGTTGATATCTTGGGTGCCTCTGTGTCTCTGAATGTATGGCTTGGCAGGGATTGGTTGTTCTCTGTGTCTATCTCCTTCACCGTTGTGCTGGTTCCCAGTTCGCCAAGGAAACAGAAATCTTGCATGTTTCCCCAATTATTCTTACTGTCAGCTGGGGCCTTTTTTTTTTTTTTTTTGGATTTTCATGGTAGGGTCTCACTCTATCCCAGGCTGACCTGGAATTCACTATGTAATAACAGGGTGGCCTCGAACTCATGGTGATCCATCTACCTCTGCCTCCCAAGTGCTGGTATTAAAGGTGTGCGCCATCACACCCGGCTAGCGGGGGCCCATCTGAGGTATGATGCGGTGTTTTTCTCCTTAGGATTTGCATCTATGTGAAAAAGAGAAGCAGATTCTGCAATGTAGAGTAAAGTTAGCAGCAAATAAATGTGATAACCATTGTTTTTTTAGAGAGAGTTTAGTGGAGAACAGGTTCATTTTTGGATATGGTTCTGACTTGTTTCCCAGCTCCAGCTATGGGTTGTGTTCCACTGAGCATATCAGTTAGCCAAATTGAGAGCAGTTGGTTTCCCACCATGGCTATGCAAAACTATTGCTCTTGTATGTGTATCCTGTCGGGTTATTTGCTGCTAAGTAAGTTAGACCATGTGTTACTTGGGCAGATATTGTTCTTTGTCCCACAGTCACTCATGTAGCACCTTCTGGCACTAGATGTGCTAACTGTCTAGGGGCTGAGTCTCTTCCAGCTTCCAGCCATGTTGCTCCATGCTACATACCAACAATGTATGGTGTCTTCAGCAGTAGGGTCTTACCACTAACCAATGGTGGGTCTTCAAGTGCTCAGACATAAATCTGTCTTCTTTTGGGAAACCTTGTAGGTCTCTGTGATGAAATGCTCATTGTGGATGATAGTCACCTGTTTGTACCAGGAGCTACAGGTCAGCAGCCAAGAAAAGAAGGAAGAACTGGATAAGTGATATGAAAGATATAGACAGATGAGAGAGGAGAGAGAGAGAGAGAGAGAGAGAGAGAGAGAGAGAGAGAGAGAGAGAGGGAGGGAGGGAGAAAGAAGCAGAATTAGGAGGAGATAACAAACAATTTTTGTTGTATCCTCTCCAGGCCCTTGGGAATCTGGCATTCCCTCTAAAGGCCTGGTGGAAGTACAACCATTTGGTCTGTCATTTAATATGTAGAGTTTTATGGTACCATTGCCTTTTGGGTCCAGTTTTGTGTCTCCCCTCCCTTCCTTACCCTCTTTTCCCTCCCCACCTTTTCTATTGTCCAGTCCTTGAGATGCTTGGTAGGTATGTCAGTGACTTGGGTAGATTCAGGTTAGGAGCTGTAGAGGAGTGACACTATATGGTGATTATGTTTCTGTGATTGGGTGACTTCACTGAGAATAAGCTCTTCCAGGTCAACAAATTTCGTTGTGTCATATTTCATGTAGATGTACAACATTTTATTTATCCATTTATCTAGTGATGGACATCTAGGTTGATTCCAGCTCTTGGCTATTATGAATTGAGCCACTCTAAACATGGTTGAGCAAATCTCTCTGAGCTGAGGCATGGAGCTTTTAGGGTACATGCCCAGTAAGGGAATAACTGGGTCTGTTGGTAACTCCGTAGTCAGTTTTTAGGAGCCTCCGTATTGCTTTGCAAAGTGGTTGTACCATTTTACATTCCCACCAACAGTGAATGAGGGTTCCTATTTCTCCACATCCTCACCAGAATTTATTTTCATTTGATTTTTTGATGTTTGCTATCCTTACTGGGGTAATGTGGAATCTCATAGTAGTTTTAATTTTCCCTGCTTCCATACTGTGATAGGAAAACCTCAACACAAAAGAAAAATATAAAACATAAAATATCAAATGTAAGGAAATCCAATAAGATCTCCCAGTCCTACCATGGAAGTCTCTAATCAAAACATAGAAGACACAATAGGTTCAGAAACCCAAAATGAAGTTATGAGCACTGCAACCCTGACCAAGCTATTGGTAGAACTTGCACAAAAGCAGCAAAATCTGATAATCATGTGGATATTGCTATCACTAGAGTAGCCCTAATAGATAAGAAAATATAAGGGGTCCAAACACAGTTAAAGGATATAAAGGAAAGCGAAAGAAAAAAAGAGGACCTAAAAAACCAGCTGGCTATGCTAAATGAAGACATAAAGAAATGCAAGGAAGAAGTCCAAGAATCATCAAGAAAATCAGAAAATGATGTGAAAAAGGAACTTGACAGAGGGATGGAAACCATACATTGAAAAGTAATAGAAAATGCAAATCTAATTGAAGAAGCCCAAAACACCTTAGAGGCTCTCAAGAATAGAGTCAGCCATGTGGAGGATAGAAACTCAGATCTGGAAGACAAAACAGAAGAAACAGTTCAAGAGTGAAAAAGTTTTGATAACTTCAAAAATTTCTGTGAATAGAACATGAGGGAAATGTGGGATACCCTCAAATGTCCCAACATTCAGATTATGGAAATACCAGAAGGGGAAGAAATTCAGACCAAAGGCATGGAGAACTTATTCAACAAAATAATCTAAGAAAACTTTGCCACTCTCTCAAAAGAAAGGTCCATCAAGATACAAGAAGCTAACAGAACTCCAAATAGATTGGACCAAAGGAAAAACTCTCCAAGACATACTGTCATTAAGACTCTAAACATTGACATCAAAGAGAAAGTCCTAATAGCAGCTAGGTAAAAACAACACATCACATTTTAGGGTAATCCAATCAGAATCACTTCAGACTTCTCAATGGAAACCCTGAAAGCAAGAAGGGCCTGGAATGGAACACTGCAAACTCTAAGAACCAATGGATTCCAACCCAAACTACTCTACCAACCAAAAGTATTCTTCATAGTATATGGTGAAAGAGAAACCTTCCATGAGAAAACTCAACTTTACAACTATATGAACACAAAACCAAACCTACAGAGAGTATTTCAGGAAATTTCCCACACAGAAGAATCAAATAATCAACCTCAAGTACCTACAAGAGGTAGACCACAATAACCTAACTCAGAGAAGGCACAAAAAACTTCAAAGTCCATGAAAGCACCAAACCACATAAAGCAACATAATATGGCAGGGATCAAATCAAACATCATTGTCATTACCCTAAATATTAATGGCCTTAATTCACCCATCAAGAGACATAAGCTAACAGGGTGGATCAGAAAATTAGACCCCTCAATCTGTTGTCTTCAAGAAACCCACCTCACCACTAAAGACAGACACCTCCTCAGGGTGAAATGGTAGAAAGTGATATTCCAAGAAAATGGGAATAAGAAACAAGCAAGTGTAGGCATAATAATATAGGATAAAATATACTTCAAACCAAAAATAATAAAAAAGACAAAGAAGCCCACTTTCTACTGATCAAGGGAACAATCCAGCAAGAGGTTACTTATTTTACAACCAAGAATTGGGGAATAATTGTTCTGAACAAAATCCAAAACCAACATACAAAGAATACAATTCAGTTATTCACTATTAAAAACATATGCTTAGCAAACTATTAATATGGAAAATCACAAGACAAATAACAGAATTGTTAAAAAGCTATCTGGATTTATGTTGCAAATAAAGATGTGAAAACCAACCTCTACAAACAGTCATTGGACAAAACATGGCTCATAGAAAAGAAACCACAAATGGTTCTTAATTATTAAGAAAGATACTTCATTTCCAAAAGGAAAGTGAATTTGAATAAAGTGTGATAATATTTTCCTAATTGTTTGGAAAATAGGAATAGTATTACAATGCAAAACACATTAGCAATGCTGTAGGGAAACATGCATTCTTTCTCAGTTCTGGTGATAATTTATACAACCCTTTAGATTGTAATTTCTTGATATATATTTGAGTTACACACTTGCTCACAATTACATTATTTAACAATGATTATAACATTTGATTCAACAATTTCATTTTGTGGAACTTATCATATAGACATATTATGTGAAGAGTATATACAATCTTTGAGAGATATTAGTATTAATTCTATCTGTTCATTTCTTTAGTTCCCCGGGATTATCTAAAATTTTTGATCAAAAATACATATGACATCAGTAAAAAACATAAATAAGATCATAAACTCATGAACATCATTCATCTAGTTAAGTGACAGAGAAAAAACATGTAAGTTTTTCTAAGAATTGATACAAAAGAGGTAAGAACATACCCTAAGTATATATTTATGTAAACTAGAAATACAGGTGAACTCTGTCATATATTTTAAGATGTGTGTATCTCCAATGCATCTGACCCATTTTAGGCAAGTACTTTCTTGATGTGTTTTAAAATGACAGAGCATACATGACATAAAGAGACAAAATTCTATTTATAAGGGAAACAGAGAAAATTATATCCATAATTAACTTCAGCTGTGCTACTGCTACTCTGCATTATGTAATGTATGCATGAAGGTGAGTGTAGATCCCATTTTGGCAATCTTGTAAAAGATTTTCATTGGTTTTTGCTCAAAGAAATAACTTATATCAAAAATATCTATTTTTAAAATTTTTATTTATTTATTTGCAAGCAGAGAGAGAGATAGAAGAGAGACAGAGAGAGAATGGGCATGCTAGGGCCTCCAGCCACAGAAAACAAACTCCAGATGCATGTGCCTCTTATGCATCTGTCTTACATAGGTCCTAGGGAATTGAACCTGGATCCTATGGTCTCACAGGCCAATGCCTTAATGGCTAAGCCATTTCTCCAGCCTAAAAATATCTCATATTTTTCAATTTAAAACATACCAGAAAAAATAAGAGTAAAGTATGTAACACAATGAGACACTTGTTCAGTGTCCACAATTTCCTCTGCTTTCCTTGTATTTTCTTTTCCTGAGGAGCTTATAGAGCCTTCAGATATTATTATCCATAGTCTGGGCTAATGCTGAAACATTACACGTGAAATTTTGTTTCATCAAAGCTGTCATTTTTTAAACTAAGATATTCTCCCCTGATTTTAAACCCTGTACTGCTGCCTATAGTAATTTCTTATATCAAGATATGTTATGCTAACTTTCACAATATCACAAATTCAGGTAGGATTAATGTTTTTACTAACTTTGTGGTGTGTTCACAAGAGCTCAATGAATCGATTATTTTTTTTCCAGAGAAAAGAAGCAAGCTTTATTCTATTGAAGTCTCTTATACCTCTACTGGCTAATGCCAGAATGGACACAGCCCTGAACAGTAATTGTTAAGTTTTTTTTTTTTGGAATTTTTAAAAAATTTTTATTAAAATCATTTTCCATGATTACAAAATATATCCCAGGGTAATTCCCTCCCTCCCCACCCCCACACTTTCCCATTTGAAATTCCATTCTCCATCATCTTACCTCCCCATTACAATCATTGTAATTACATATATACAATATCAACCTATTAAGTATCCTCCTCCCTTCCTTTCTCTTCCTTTTATGTCTCCTTTTCAACTTACTGGCCTCTGCTACTAAGTATTTTCACTCTCACACAGAAGCCCAATCATCTGTAGCTAGGATCCACATATGAGGGAGAACATGTGGCGCTTGGCTTTATGGGCCTGGGTTACCTCACTTAGTATAATCCATTCCAGGGCCATCCATTTTTCTGCAAATTTCATAACTTCATTTTTCTTTACTGCTGAGTAGAACTCCATTGTATAAATGTGCCACATCTTCATTATCCACTCATCAGTTGAGGGGCATCTAGGCTGGTTCCATTTCCCAGCTATTATAAACTGAGCAGCAATAAACATTGTTGAGCAAGTACTTCTAAGGAAATGAGATGAGTCCTTTGGATATATGCCTAGGAGTGCTATATCTGGGTCATATGGTAGATCAATCTTTAGCTGTTTTACGAACCTCCACACTGTTTTCCACAATGGCTCGACCAGATTGCATTCCCACCAGCAGTGTAGAAGGGTTCCTCTTTTTCCACATCCCCGCCAACATTTATGATCATTTGTTTTCATGATGGTGGCCAATCTGACAGGGGTGAGATGGAATCTCAATGTAGTTTTAATCTGCATTTTCCTGATGACTAGTCACATAGAACTTTTTTTTAGATGCTTATATGCCATTCGTATTTCTTCCTTTGAGAATGCTCTATTTAGCTCCATAGCCCATTTTTTGATTGGCTTGTTTGATTCCTTATTATTTAACTTTTTGAGTTCTTTGTATATCCTAGATATTAATCCTCTATCAGATATATAGCTGGCGAAGATTTTTTCTCATTTTGTAGGTTGCCTCTTTGCTTTTTTTCACTGTGTCCTTTGCGGTGCAAAATCTTTGTAGTTTCATTAGGTCCCAGTGGTTAATCTGTGGTTTTATTGCCTGAGCAATTGGCGTTGTATTCAGAAATTCTTTGCCAAGACCAATATGTTGAAGGGTTTCCCCTACTTTTTCCTCTAGCAGTTTCAGAGTTTCAGGTCTGATGTTAAGGTCTTTAATCCATTTGGACTTAATTCTTGTGCATGGCGAGAGAGAAGAATCTATTTTCATCCTTCTGCAGATATATATCCAGTTTTTAAAACACCATTTGCTGAAGAGGCTGTCTCTTCTCCAATGAGTGTTTTTGGCATTTTTTTCAAATATCAGGTGGCTATAGCTACTTGGGCTTACATCTGGGTCCTCTATTCTGTTCCACTGATCTACATGTCTGTTTTTGTGCCAGTACCATGCTGTTTTTGTTACTATGGCTCTGTAGTATAGGTTAAAATCAGGTATGGTGATACCACCAGCCTCTTTTTTGTTGCTCAGTATTATTTTAGATATTCGAGGTTTTTTGTGATTCCAAATGAATTTTTGGATTGTTTTTTCTATTTCCATGAAGAAAGCCTTTGGAATTTTGATAGGGATTGCATTAAATGTGAAGATTGCTTTAGGTAAGATTGTCATTTTCACAATATTGATTCTTCCAATCCAGGAACAAGGGATGTTTCTCCACTTTCTAGTGTCTTCTGCAATTTCTCGCTTGAGTGTATTAAAGTTCTCATTGTAGAGATTCTTTACTTCCTTGGTTAGGTTTATTCCAAGGTACTTTATTTATTTATTTATTTATTTTGATGCAACTGTGAATGGGAGTGATTCTCTGATTTCATCCTCTGTGTGTTTGTTGTTAGCATATATGAAAGCTACTGATGTCTGTGTATTTATTTTGTATCCTGCTACATTGCTGTAGGTTTTGATCAGCTCTAACAGTTTGGTAGTAGAGTCTTTAGGGTCCTTTATGTATAGAATCATGTCATCTGCAAATAATGATAACTTGATCTCTTCCTTTCCAATTTGTATCCCTTTTATGTGTGTCTCTTGCCTTATTGTTATGGCTAAGACTTCCAAAACTATATTAAATAAAAGTGGGGACAGTGGACACCCTTGTCTTGTTCCTGATTATACTGGAAAAGTTTCCAGTTTTTCCCCAGTTAGTAATATGTTGGCTGTAGGCTTGTCATAAATAGCCTTTATTATATTGAAATATGTTCCTTCTATTCCCAGTCTCTGTAGGACTTTTATCATGAAGGGATGTTGGATTTTGTCAAATTCTTTCTCTGTGTCTAATGATATGATCATGTGATTTTTGTCCTTCAACCCACTTATGTAATGTATTACATTTATAGATTTGCGTATGTTGAACCATCCCTGCATCTCTGGGATAAAGCCTACTTGGTCAGGGTGAATGATCTTTTTGATATACTCTTGTATTCTGTTTGCCAATATTTTGTTGAGAATTTTTGCATCTATGTTCATGAGGGAGATTGGTCTGTAATTTTCTTTTTTTGTCTATCTTTGCCTGGTTTGGGTATCAGGGTGATGCTGGCCTCATAGAAGGAGTTTGGTAGAATTCCTCCTTTTTCTATTTCCTGGAAAAGCTTAAGAAGCAATGGTGTTAGCTCTTCCTTGAAGGTCTGGTAAAATTCAGCAGTGAATCCATCCGGGCCTGGGCTTTTTTTAGTTGGGAGAATAATGATAACTGTTCAGATCTCCATGTTTGTTATAGGTCTATTTAAGGGATTAATCTCATTTTGATTTAATTTAGATAGGTCATATAGATCAAGGAAATCATCCATTTCTTTCAGATTTTCATACTTTGTGGAGTATATGCTTTTATAGTATGTCCCTATGATTTTTTGAATTTCTCTGGAATCTGTTGTGATGTTACCTTGTTCATCTCTGATTTTATTAATTTGTGTCTCTTCTCTCTTTCTTTTGGTCAGATTTGCTAAGGGTTTATCAATCTTGTTTATCCTTTCAAAGAACCAACCCTTTGTTTCCTTCATGAAGGAAAAAATAAACAGAGAGGCATCTGGACTAAATGAGGTCATAGAAGGAATGGACCTAACAGTTATATACAGGACATTTCATCCAAAGGCTGCAGAATATACATTCTTTTCAGCAGCACTTGGAACATTCTCTAAAATAGACCATATATTAGGACACAAAGAAAATCTTAACAAATTCAGGAAAATTGAAATAATTCCTTGCATTCTATCTGACCACAATGGAATTAAACTACAAATCAGTAGCAAGAAAGGCTATAGAGCATACACAAAATCATGGAAACTAAACAATACACTACTAAATGCTGAATGGGTCAATGAAGAAATCAAGAAGGAAATCAAAAAATTTATAGAGTCAAATGATAATGAGAACACAACATACCAAAATCTCTGGGACACAATGAAGGCAGTTCTAAGAGGTAAATTTATAGCCTTAAGTGCCTATATTAAGAAATTAGAAAGGTCACAATAAACGACCTAATGCTTCACCTTAAAGACTTGGATAAAGAAGAACAAAGCAAACAAAAAATCAGTAGACGGGAAGAAATAATAAAGATCAGGGCAGAAATTAATGAAATAGAAACAAAAAGAACAATCCAAAGAATTAATGAAACAAAGAGTTGGTTCTTTGAAAGGATAAACAAGATTGATAAACCCTTAGCAAATCTGACCAAAAGAATCTGATTTTTTATTCAAATAGTCAATATATAGTTTACATTTGGAAAATGGATAAAACTAGCCATTTATTATAAATGGTCATATTTTGCTTTCTAGACACTTTATCTGTATGAATAGGCCTCTTGGAAGTAGTAGAACACTATTGAGGGTAGTGTCATTTTTATGTATATTTGAATGTTCCTTTTAGTGGAAAACATACTACTTCATAAGGATTGGTTTTTGAAACATGGTGGCAGCCTTGCTCAGTGTTGCAAATATCATGGCATTCCACCAAATTCTTGCATTAAAACCCTTGCCTTCAGTGTGGCTATATTTGATGGTAAGACATTTCAAGAAGTAAATTAAAGAGGTAAATTAATGTGTACAGAAGACTAGGCCTTAATATTATAGAGTAGATATATTTATACTAAGAGTGCCAAGCATCAGAGATAACTCTCACTTTATACAAAGGAGAAACCACATGAACACACAAGGAAATCACAGCCTCATATACACCATGATGAAAGGCCAAGGCATGAAATCTACTTTGATGGTAACTTTGCACGGTGATTCCAGGCATCAAGATTTGTAAGAAATAAATGTATGATATTTATGTCACCCACTCCGCTATGTTATATTTTGGCAGCCAAACAGAATAACGATCTCAGCATTGGTTAGAATATCCAGTGTCATTTGTCACCCCAGACTTCTGAATCCATAGCTCTGGAGTTAAAACTCAGCCAGGGTGTCATAGCAAGTGCACCAGGTGGCATTGACAAAATCAAAAGTTTGAAAATCTCTGACCTGACAGACACATTGTTCTGTAAAGCTGTATAAGCAGGGATTGGAACTAATGTTTTATCCATTGATTAGAAGTATGTGCTCTCTACATGGGTTTTAATTATGAATAATCTGATGTTATAAATTTCTAAGCCAATTTATTACATATCATCAACCATACACCAAATAAATGGTTTTAAATCCTCTGGAAACATACTATGAAATCATCATTTAGACAACTAAAACTATCTCCTTCAATCCAGGCTTCAGTTTTGCCCCTGATTGTTTGTACCTCTCCCAGTCATTGTTTATTCCATCCATACATTGTATAGTATGAAAATGGCTGAAAGAGATTAGGATAATTCATTTTCCAAATAAATACCTTCTGGACTTAGTCTTCACATATAATATTTAAAAGGCCTGACTTTTGAGAAAGTGTATGTAAGCATGAAGAAAATGTTTAAATCTGCACCCTATTGATACTTGCACTTTTGTAATGAGGGCTTTGGTAATATGAGGAAAAGAAGAATGATTTTAGAATTACTGACTTGAAACATATCCAACATTACTTTGTTCAAGTGTTCTGTGCTGCAGAAAATCATATTTAATATGCATATACTTTGCCATAATCCTTGTATAAATATGGTCTTAAATGCTATACAAAAGACAATATGTAAATATGTATCATCATGTAAAATTTAAAAGGAGGAATCAGCTATTTTGCCTTTCTATCCAAAGTTTCTCCTGATTATAGAATGAAAAAAGTTGTATTTTCTTAATTTGTCATTGAGAGAAAAGTATTCAAGGAAAATACAGTCCTCCTAAATATTTGAAGGTTTGTAATCAAAGAGATATCTGCAAACAATTGAGTTCATTCAAGATCCAAGTCATTCACCTTCTAATATATTTTTCTATGATGAATTGTCAAGGGAGGTAAGAATAAAGTATTCCTGTGAAATTCATATTCCAATATAACAAATATGTAAACCAAGTCAATGTTTGAAAGTCCATGAATAACTTTGAAAGAAATCATAACATAACCTCTATGAATCCCAGAGAGCTTCCAAATGTAAAAATTACCATTTATACTTTAAAACATTTAATACATGTCCTGGAGCTTTTTAACCTCACTTTTGATTAAGAGGAACACACCAGATTTCAATAGAAGGAACCTCCTTGTTGGCAGCATCCAGAAGTTGTTTGTCATTGTAACCCATGATAGCAACCACAGGACATGTCACATTTATAAATATTAATTAAATAAGTTTGATTCAATGGACACATGAAATATACTATAAAGTTCCCATAATTCAGATGAGAATTGAGGAAAAGCATATAATTAAATACAAACAATGAGATACAGAGGAATTTCGTTATAAAAAAAATTAACATGGTTTCTTAAATTCTCAAAGCAGTCAATCATATTATCCTCTGTATTAGTGCTATCAGTAATGAATCAGAATTTCAAAGCTACATGCCAGTGTGCCACATATATATATATATATATATATATATATATATATATATATATATATATGTGGATTTTTTTTCTCAAGAAGGCCGTTATGTTTAATTTTGTCAAATGAGTTGAAAGGTAAGAGTCAATTTGAATGATTCTAATGACTTCCCTATGGATTTAAATTCCTTTGAAGTTCTTTTGGGATTGAATTTTATTTTGATTGATATTATTTTTAAAATGTGTTAGAGGAAATACTAACTTTTCTGAATTTGGGATTACCTTTCCCCTGTGTTAAAATTATTTTCATTTAGACCTTTTAAATCTTAACTTATATAAATTTTACATTCTTTTTGAAAATTCTATAATTTTTGTTTGATGAATCTTATTTGAAACTTCAGACTATTTCATAATACTTAAATTTAAAAACTGTAAATTCTTGCTGGGCTTGGTGGTCCATACCTTTATTCCCAGCAGTGGGGAGGCAGAGGGAGGAGGATCACTATGGAGTCCCAGGCTAGCCTGGGAATACAGAGTGAGTTCCAGGTCAGCCTGGGTTAGAGTGAGATCCTACTTAGAAAAAAAAAAAACCTGAAAATTCTAGTAAAACATAACTTTATCACAAATGAAAGACAGATATAATCAATTTGACAACAAGCTCTTCCTTGAAACAAACCCCTTAAAAGACTGAATATATATTTAAGCACAGGGACAGAGACAATACAAAACATTTTTTATGTCATTTAATGTGTAATATTGAGGCATTTTTTTCTAGAATGTGTAAAGATTGCATAAATACATGATGAAATATTGGTGTGGGACAGCAACACATGTACTGAGTTGTAACAGGCAATTTATAAATTGATACTGAGAACCATAAAGTTAACTGAAATCCCCTAGTCTGACATGATGCTGGACCTTTGAATGTCTGCTATTTATCCAGTCATTATGACACTCATTGAAGACTCAAAATGCCAACACCCCTGCCTAGTTTTTTTTTTTTTAAGTAAGTTGAAAGTTTATATGGATACATCAAGTAGTGATACCATCATTGCCCTCTTCCCTGTACCCACTCCACTAATGGCCCCCAATATTGAGATTGCTGGTATTCACTATGGAGTTGTGGCTTATGAGTTGTGAGAGCAGCAGTCAGTCATTATGGGTAGGGAGGCAATGCCTGTGGCTATTCACTACAGCTCTGTGGCTCTTACATACACCCTCCTTTGCAAAATTCCCTGAGCCTTAGTGGGTGTGCTTTAAGTCTACTTTAGTGTTAGGCTCTCAGTAGCTTCTGGATTTCTGCTTTGGTGCCTATTGGGTATTCTCAGTGTCTGTCTCTATCACATTCACTCAGGTTGTCAGGCTACCATGGAAGCAGCATTCATGCTCATCTCTCCAATTCCTTTCTGTTTTCACCTGGGTCCTAGTTGTTATGCTAAGGATGGTTCACCTACTGACATGGAGTCAGAAATATTTGTCCTGCTCATAGATTTTGGTTGTTCTAGGATTTTATTGCTTTCTGAAAAAGAAAAACAAATTTTGCAACACAGAGTGAGGTCAGGAGAGGTTAAGGGTATAAGCATTTTTAATTTAGAGAGATTCCCATGGGTGTAGCCTCTCTTCTGACCAAAGAGGTGTGAGATCTACTCATTGAAGTCCATAAGATCTGACTTGGTTCCCAGTCCCAGCCTGGCTTCCTTTCCACTGAGTGGATCTCTTAGCCAATCAGAAAGCCATTAGTTACCTACCTAGAGTTGGTGCCACTCTTCCACAGGTATGTACATCTTGACAGTATGAATGGTTGCATATAGCATGGACCCTGCTTGTTCACAACATTCCTGGTACTTTTTGACCAGCATCTCATGTCGTGGTTGTCAACAGTATATGGACTCATCCTCTGGGAGCCAGATTTAGCCAGATCTTTCAATGTTCTGCATTTGCAACATGTATTCTCTTCAGTAATAGGATCTTGCATTCCCCTACAGGTTAATAATCAAGTGCTTTGACAGAAGTCTATCTTATTTCTGGGATCTCATCGGTCTCTCAGTTCAACAACTCACTGTGGGTTGTGGCCCATTTCTGGTACTGGGATTTACAAGTCAAGGACAAATATTTTAGGGTTAGGCTTCATCCTACCCTCTCCAGGTCTCATCTTACCAGATGATCCTTCCATGCAACCTATTGTGGTTTATGTCTTTTAGTCAGCTATCCAGGAGGATGGTTTCTATGGTACCAGTTGATTTTGGGTATGGTTTTGTGTATATTTCAACCCCTGACCTCCCATTCCCCTCTCACAAACCATACAATCCTCTTATCTGGCCCTCAAGTTGTATGTTATGTATGACAGCAATTCAGTCGGTTCCAGTTTAGGAACCACAGATGAGGGAGACCATGCTGTGTTTTCCTTTCTGTGCTTGTGTGAGTTTACTTAGTATGATTTGTTCCAAGTATGTACATTTTCCTACAAATTTCATTATATCAATTTTCCATAGTGCTGAGTAGATTTTCATTGTGTATATGTACTATATGTACTGCCAAATTTTCATTATTCATTCATCAAACAATGGATATGTGAATTGATTCTACTTCTTAGTGATTACGAATTGAGCAGATATAAACATGGTTAAGAAAATTTCTCTGCAGTGCAGTGTATAGCCCTTGTGGTAGATACCCACTAGAGGAATGGCTGGGTCACTTAATAGCTCTATTTTCATCCTTTTCAGGAGTCTCCATATTGATTTTCCATTGGTGCCTTAGGATTCCTCTTTCCCCACATCCTCAGCAATATTTACTGTGGTTTGATATTTTACTGTTTGCCATCCATTCTGGAGTAAGACGGAACCTCATAGACATTTTTTTTTAATATTTTTTGTTCATTTTTATTTATTTATTTGAGAGCGACAGACATAGAGAGAAAGACAGATAGAGGGAGAGAGAGAGAATGGGCGCCCCAGGGCTTCCAGCCTCTGCAAACGAACTCCAGATGCGTGCGCCCCCTTGTGCATCTGGCTGACCTGGGACCTGGGGAAGCGAGCCTCGAACCGGGGTCCTTAGGCTTCACAGGCAAGCACTTAACCGCTAAGCCATCTCTCCAGCCCCCTCATAGACATTTTAATTTGTATTTGCTCAATGGTTAAATTTGTTGAACATTTTCTTAGATGAGTACTAGCCATTTGCTATTTTTCCTTTGAGAATCCCCTATTGAGTTATCTGCCTCATTTTTTGAGTGGATTGTCAATTTTTCTATTGCATAGTTTTTATCTCCATGGCAAAATACAAAACCACATACAAAAATCAGTAGCCTTCCTGAATACAAATGACAAATATACAAAAAGAAAATTAGAGAGGCTGTGCCATTTTTAATACCCCCCAAATCGAATACCTTGGAATAACACTATTCAAGGTTGTGAAAGACATAAAAAAAAAAAGAAAACATAAAGATACTCAAGAAAGAAATAGAGGAGGACATGGGAAGATGGAAGGAACTTCCCTGATCCTGGATATGTAGAATTAATATTGTGAAAATGGAAATTCTACCAAAATCAATATACAGATTCAATGCTATACCAATAAAAATTCCAGCATAATTTTTACAGAGATAGCAAAAATAATCTCAAACTTCATATGGGATGGTGGAAGCCCTCGGATATCAAAATATATCCTCAGCAAAATGCCTCTGGAGTTATCACCATACCCAAAATAAGTCTATACTACAAAACAATAGTAACATAAAAAGCAGGGTACTTGCATAGAAATGGACATTTAGGCCAATGGAATTGAGTTAAAGGTCTGGATATTGTTACCCACAGAAGAGGAGAAAAAAAAATGTCTCCTATGCCACTGAAAGGGGCCTAATATCTAGACTTTATAAAGAACTAAATAAAAAAAAAACTAATAAAAAATACAAATAATCCACTCAAAAAACGGGGTAAAGAGCTGAATAGGGGATTCTCAGAAGAAGAAATGCAAATAGCTAACACATATTTAAGAAAATGTTCAACATTCCTAACCATCAGGAAAATGCAAATTATAACAACTAAGAGATCCCCCCTTACTCCAATAAGGATGATAATCACTAAAAGTTAAACAACGAAAAATGTTGGTGAGGGTGTGGGGAAAGAGGAACCCTCATTCACTGTTGATGGGAATGCAAACTTGTACAACTACTATGGAAATCAATATGGAGATTCCTGGTAAGGACAAATATAGAACTACCAACAGACCCAGTTATTACCTCACTGGGCATTTACTCTAAATGCTACACACTTCATTGAATAGATATTTGCTCAATCATGTTTATAGCTGTTCAATTCATAATAGCTAAGAATTGGAGTGAACCCAGGTACAAATCATTGGATGGATGGATAACAAAGTTATGATACATTTACACAATGTAAGTCTACTCAGCAGTAAGAAAAATGATACAATGAAATTTGTAGGAAAATGGATGGACTTAGAACAGATCATACAGAGCAAGCACACACAATCTCTGAAAGAAAAATGCCATATGTTCTCACTCCAGTGTGGTTGCTATCCTGGATGAGCTTGAGTTGTTGGAATAATGGTAGGACACTTCATTACCAGACAATAGGGATGGAAGGGGCAGGGGGTTTTGAGGGAAAAGAAACACAAACCTAAACCTAAAATGACCTGAAACCATAAAAACTTTCTCCTTGAAGGTAGACTAAAAGATGTAATCCTCAACAAGACTATAAGTGGAACATATGAAAAGATAGGATATAGAGAGGGTGGGATGAAGCCAAACCTAACCAAAAATGGTCTTACATGTAAATTCCAGTACCAGAAATCAATCCTATCCACATTATACTATTGTTAAGAGATACCTATGAGGTCCCCAAAATAAGGCAGGCTTCTATTAGAGCACTTGAATATGCACCTATTGCAAAAGGTAAGAACTTATTGCTAAAGACACCATATGCTGCCAACAAAGAGTGTAGAGCCACCTGGATGAAATCCAGAAGAGAGAAGGTCCCCAGACAGTTAGGCCTTATAGTGCTGGAAAGGACTACATGAGCTACTGGAGGAAAGTGGCTAGAAAGGTATGAGCAAGCATAGGTCTAGACTACTCAGAAGCAACCAGCCTGACAAGTACATACCAGTACGTTGTTGGCTCACAGCCTTGATGGCTTTCTAATTGGCTAAAAGATCTACTCAGTGGAAAGAAACCCACATCTGGAAGTAGGAACCAGGTCAGTACCCTATGCAAACAAAGATTTTGCTCTTCTGGATAGGCAGAATTAACATTGCGAAGATGACAATTCTACCAAAGGCAATATATAGATTTAATGCAATTCCAATTAAAATCCCTACAGTGCTCTTCATAGAGATAGAAAAAAATGATCCCAAATTTCATATGGAAAGGTAGAAGGACTCGCATATCCAAACATATCATCAGCAAAAGAAATACCTCTGGTGGCATCACCACACCGGATCTACAGCTATATTACAAAGCCATAGTAATGAAAATAGCATGGTACTGGCATAAAAAACAGGAGTATAGACCAATGGAATAGACTTGAGGACCCGGACTTTGGATCAAGCAACTATAGCTACTTGATATTTGACAAAGGCCTAAACAATATAGGCTGGAAAAAAGACAGCAACTTCAACAAACGGTACTGGACAAACTGGATAACCACATGCAGGAAACTGAAACTTGATCCACACATTTCACCATGCACTACACTCAAATCCAAATGGATCAAAGACCTCAATATGAGACCAGAAACTCAAATACTACTGGAAGAAAATTTAGGAAGTACTTTCCATGATATATGAATGGAAAAAGACTTCCTGAACAAAACCCCAGTAGCTCACATTCTTAAACAGTCACTCAACCTATGGAATCACATGAAGCAGAATAGTTTCTTTACAGTCAAGCATACAATAAGCAAACCCAATAGATTACCCACAGAATGGGAGAAAATATTTGTGGGTTATCCAACTGATAGCAGCCTAATCTCTACAATCTACAAAGAACTCAAAAATCTAAACACTAAGAAGTCAAACACCCCACTCACAAAATGAGGCAAAGAGCTGAACAGGCAGTTCACAGAGGAGGAAACACAAATGGCAGATACACTTAAGAAAATGTTCATCATCTCTAATCATCAGAGAAATGCAAATTAAAAAAACTATGAAATTCCACCTTACCCCAGTTAGGATAGCAAACATCAAAAAATCAAACGAAAATAAATGCTGGCAAGGATGTGGAGAATTAGGAACACTCATCCACTGTTGGTGGGAATGTAGGATGGTACAACTACTTTGGAAAGCAATATGAAGTCTCCTGAAAAAGCTGACTATAGAGATACCAACAGACCCAGTTATTCCCTGACTGGGCATATACCCTAAAACCACCAAACCCCAAGCCAAAGAGATTTGCTCAACCATGTTTGTAGTGGCTCAATTCGTAATAGCTAAGAGTTGGAATCAATCCAGATGTCCATCACTAGAAGAATGGATAAATAAGAAGTGATATATCTACACAATGGAATTCTATACAGCAGTAAGAAAAAAATGACACAAAGAAATTTGAGGAAAAATGGTTGAACCTGGAACAGATCATTCTCAGTAAACCTACCCAATCACAGAAAAAAAAAAAATTGCCACATAGTCTCACTCATCTACAGCACCTAACCCGAATCTAGCCAAGGTACCTTGCAAACCCAGCAAACATCTCATGGACTAGACACTAGGATGGATGGGGAGGGTATCAAAAGGGTGGGAAACACTAATCTAGACCCAAACAACAATGGTACCATAAAATTCTACTTCCTAAAAGGCAGACCAAATGGATGAACCTTCACCAGGCCCTTACAGGAACCACCTGTACCACAAGACAAGGGAGAGGATAGGATCAAGTGTAACTTAAATCTTCTACATCTTCCCTCCCTCCCTCTCCCTCCCTCTCTCTCTCTCTCTCCTCTCTAACTCTTGTGTATTAGTTATCATTTTCCTCATTTTCATAGTGGGCACCGACCTGTAAGTCCCAGTACCAGCATGGGTCTATCACCCACAATGAGCTTTTGATCAGAGAAACTGACAAGGTTTTCTAAAAGAATGACAAATTTCTGTCAGAGTACTTGATGACCCACCAAAGGTTAGTGGTAAGACCTTATTGCTGAAGACACCATATACAGCTGACACGTAAAATGGAATGGCATGGCCGGAAGCTAGGAGAGAGTCAGTTCCCAGACAGTCAGCATGTCTAGTGCCAGAAGGTGCTACATGGGCGACTGGGGGAAACGACCAATATCTGTCAAAGCAACTCATGGTCTAACCTACTTAGCAGCAAATAACCTGTTGTGATGCCCACACAAGTGTAATAGTGGCACACAGCCATGGTGGGGAACCAACTGCTCTTGATTTGGCTAACCAATCCCCTCAGTGGTATGGGACCCATAAGTGGTACTGGGAAACAAGTCAGAACCATATCCAAACATAAGCCCACCCTCCAGTATCAAGCTACCCTCAGTCATAGGCTACAAGAGGGCCTATACCTATTAAACTCTCTAAAATAAAAGTAAAGGTTATCTCATTTGCCCTGGTATTAACTTACTCTCCATTGGAGAATCTGCGTCTCTTTTTCAGATACATGCAGATCCTAAGGAGAGAGCCACCCCATCATACCTCAAAAGGGCCCCTGCTAAAACTAAGGAAAATTGGCGAAACAAGCAAGGGTGCTGTTTTCCTGATGAACCGGATACCAGCACAAGGGGGAAGGAGACCAGCACAGAGAAAAATCAACACCTACCAAATCAGAGAGCCAGAGCTCCAGAGGCCCCCAGTACCTCATCACTGAAGCAGACCAAAACTGAACACAACATGGCTTACTGAAATTTTGCGGTAGAGGGGGGAGAAAGACTGTCAGAGCCACATGTTGGGTCATGATATACAGAGACATTCATCGTACCAATAACTGTGGGGTAACTTCACAATGCAAGACCCATTTATCTCAACAAGGCTGGGCTAATAAGAGGGGGTAGGTCATGGATGAGCCTAATGGTACCAAACTGCCTGTATTTGCTGAATAGAAAACTAATTAAAAAACGCATAAAACATAAATTTAAAAAAAAACAAAACTTATTTATCTGGGCGTGATAGCACACGCCTTTAATCCCAGCACTCGGAGGCAGAGGTAGAAGGATAGCCATGAGTTCAAAGCCAGCCTGAGACTACAGAGAGAGTTCCAAGATAGCCTGGGCTAGAGTGAGACATGACCTAGAAAAAAAACTGAAAAACAAACAAATAAACAAACAAAAATTTTAGAAAAATGACTGGGTTGTGAGAGAAATAAAAAAATTAAATTGTAAAATTTCTAGAACTGAATGATAACAAAAATGCAAAATACCCAAACTTATGGGACACAATGAAAGCAGTTCTAAAGGGAAAATTCATAGCACCAAATCCCCAAATAACAAAGACAAAGAGATCTCAAATTAATAAAGAGCTCCAGATGAAAAGAAATAAACTAGATCAGAGCAGAAAATAATGAGTTGAGAACTAAGAAAACAATTTTTAAAATTGTTGAAACAAAGAGTTGGTTCTTTGAAAAATAAACATGATTGATAAAACCCTGGCCAATTTGATGAAGATAAGAAAATAGAAGCCTCAAATTAACAAAATTAGGAATGAAAAGGCAGAGGTCACAACAGACATCACTGTAATTGGAGGAATCATCAGGACATACTTCTAAAACCCCTACTACAAAATTGAATAATCTGGAAGAAATGGATGAAGTACTAGACACACCCCACCTACCAAAGCTAAATTCAGAGCAGATTAATCTCCTAAACAAATATTACATCCATTGAGATTGAAAATGTAATAAAAATAACCTCCCCTAAATAAAAGTCCAGGATAGAATCCTCAGCCAAATTCTATCAAACCTATATTGTTGAACTGAAAGCAAGTTTTCTCATACTGTTCCACATAATCAGAGAACCGGGACAGCTCCCCATATCCTTTTATAATAAAGTTAGTATCACTGTAATACTAAAATTAGACAGAGATATAATAAGAAAACTATAGGTCCATATGCCTAATGAATTTGGATGCAAAACTCCTGAGCCAAATTCTCACAAACTGAATTCAACAACATATCAAATGCAATATCCATGTTGATCAAGTAAGTTTCATCCCACGGATGCAGGGATGGTTCAACATACAGAAATTAATCAACATAATACACCACATAAATAAACTTAATCACAAGAATCACATTGTCACTTCAATAAATGCAGAGAAAGCCTTTGACAGAATACATCACTTCATGATCAAAACGCTGAAGAAAATGCACATGGACGATTTATATCTCAGCACTATATATATTTATATCACCTAAATCCCAAATAATGGGGAAAGATCCAAGGAGTTATCACTGAGATCAAGAACAAGACGGGGTGTCCACTCTCACTACTGCTCTTCAACATAGTATTAGAAGTTCTAGTCCGAGCAATAAACAGGAGAAAGAAAGCAAGGGATACAAATTGGAAAAGAAGAAATCAAATTATCACTACTTTCAGATTACATGATGCTGTACGTAAGTGACCTGAAAGTTTCTACCTGAAAACTTCTAAAGGTGATTAATTCCTTCAGCAATGTGGAAGGATATAAAATCAACACAAATATATCAATAGCCTTTGTATCTGCAAAGGACAGACATGCAGAATCAGAAATCAGAAAGGCTGTCCCATTTTCAATTGTAAAAAAAATAAACATCAAATACCATGGAATAACACTAATCAAGGATGTGAAAGATCCATACAGTGAAGATATAAACAACACACAAGAAACAAATTAAGGAAGACTTGAAAAGATGCAAAGACCTCCCATGCTTCCGGATAGGTAGATTTAATACTGTGAAAATGGCAATTCTACCAAAAGCAATATACAGATTTAATGTAATACCAAAAAAATTCTTGCATCATTATTCACAGAGAGAGAAAAAAATGAGGGTGTTTTTTGTTTTATTTTGTGTTTTATTTCTTCAGTCTATACTTCCTGGGTGTCTTAAAAAATACTACAAAGGGGCTGGAGAGATGGCTTACAAGTTAAACGCTTGCCTGTGAAGCCTAAGGACACTGGTTTGAGGCTCGATTCTCCAGGACCCACGTTAGGCAGATGCACAAGGGAGCACATGCATCTGGAGTTCATTTGCAGTGACTGTAGGCCCTGGTGTGCCCATTCTCTCTCGCTCTCGTGCCCTCTCTCTCTCTCTCTCTCTCTCTCTCTCTCTCTGTCACTTTCAAATAAGTAAATAAAAATAAACAGGGCTGGAGAGATGGCTTAGCAGTTAAGCGCTTGCCTGTGAAGCCTAAGGGCAGCGGTTTAAAGCTCGATTCCCCAGGATACACGTTAGCCAGATGCACAAGGGGGCGCACGCTTCTGAAGTTCGTTTGCAGTGGCTAGAAGCCCTGGCGTGCACACTCTCCTCTCTCTCTTTCTGCCTCTTTCTCTCTCTGCCTGTCGCTCTCAAATAGACAAATAAAAATAAACAAAAAATAAACAAAATAATTTTTAAAAAATACCACGAAGTATTCTTTCATGCATAAATTGTTTAGAAGTAAAACACATCAAAAAAGTCAACACCCCTCACCCTTCCAAACTGATTATAGTGTTATGGGTTAAAAAAAGAGCATGCAACTTGAAGTAAGATTTACATTTGAAACCTAACTACTTCAGACACTAATTTTGTATTATTGTGGAATAATTTCCTAAACTTTTAAAACAAGGAACTCGCCTAAATAAGTTTCAATATGTATTTCAGTCTTAAATCTTTGTGTTCTATATTACAACTAAAAAGTTTACAATACTTTCTACTAATCCCCCAACCCTAGTCCTGTTGACTACAGCTATTTTTTTAATTTTTATTTTTTTATTTAATTGAGAGCGACAGACACAGAGAGAAAGAAAGATAGAGGGAGAGAGAGAGAATGGGCACGCCAGGGCTTCCGGCCTCTGCAAATGAACTCCAGACGCGTGCGCCCCCTTGTGCATCTGGCTAACGTGGTACCTGGGGAACCGAGCCTCGAACCTGGGTCCTTAGGCTTCACAGGCAAGCGCTTAACCGCTATGCCATCTCTCCAGCCCGACTACAGCTATTTTAATTGGGCAGGCGAGATGGCTTAGAGGGTAAGGTGCTTGCCTGCAAAGCCTAAGAACTCATTTTCACATCTCCATGTCCCACACAGCTGAACACATAGTTATGTGAGTGCACAATGTTGTACATGTGCACAAGGGGCCATGCACACCTGGAATTTGTTTGCATCAGGCTGAAGGCTCTGGCTTGTTCATTCTCTCTCTCTTTCTCAAAATTATATATATATAAAATCTGTTATTATAGATCAGAAGATTTCTTTTCTTTCTAAATATGACTTTCTTTCTTTTAAAGCATAGGCCTCCTTACAATCTTGAATTTTTCACATATTTGGTTTTTTTCTAAGCTTATTATTTGGTTGGTTTTGTATTCTCATTTCTTCTGAACTTTCCAATGTTATTGTTATTCTTTGAGGTTATTGTGCCATTTTCAATTGTGGTGTTTCAGACTTTCACTCTCTCTTTCATTTTCAGCATCTTTAAATCTCTGTGCTCCAGTGTGTGTGTTTTCCTTTCTGATTGTATGAATATTATATTTTACCATGCTCAGTATGCCTTATTTCTATGTTTAACTAAAATCACTATGTATATATATATATGTGTGTGAATGTATAATGATTTTAGTTAAACTTAGAAATATATATATATATATATATATATATATATATATATATATATATATATATATATATATTGAAGCTGTGTACACACACATGTTCACATGTGGCATGCACACATGGGTACATATGTGTGTACACATACCAGGGCATCATGCCAATACAAAAGAATGCCAGATCCTATACCACTTTTGGCATCCAGCTTATGTTGGTGGCTTGGGAAATAAAACCTGGCTGACATGCTTTTCAAGAAAGCTTCTTTAATCACTGAGACAGCCCTAGCATCACTGTTCTTATAGAAGAAATGAGATTTATCTTCATTTTACATATGTTATCTTTCACATTATTTATTCTGCAATTTAATGTATCTATTAAATTCTTAATTTCAATTAAGGGTTATTTCAATCTAGACTTACTACTTGTTTAGTATATGTGTATTTTAAAGCTTTCTAATGAGATTCTTTACTATTTTTTTCTATTTTGTTGGATATATTTGTCATAGTTATTTATTTTATTTCAAATATTTTTGTTATTTTGAAACAAGGACTCACTTGGTAATGCCAACCTGCCTGAATCACATTACAAAGACTAGGCTGGCCTATATGACATTACCTTCAGGAAATAGCAATAAGAATGGCAGCTCCAAAAGAAAAGAGAACCCAGAAACCAACAGAACAACAATCCACCAGGCTTTACACACCTTTTCTTACCTTCGTTGAACTTAGAACTCCTACTAAAAGCATACAACAGTAGCTCCGTGCTTATAATCTTCACAGTCAAGTCAAAGGGAAACAATTGCTTTTTGGAAGGACAAAAGTAGCCAATACTTTAGATCCCAAGAACTTTGAACTAAACAACCTTACTCAATTTCCCTTGAGAAATATATGAAGCAAGAACCCCCCCTCCCACCGCCGCCCGCAAAAAAATAAGACAAAACATTTCTAAGGGGGCTATTATGCCAAAGAAACATCTGGGCAGAATCACAGTGCTAGAAGACAAATTTTGGGCCTAATAAATACAATAATCATAAGAACAGAAAATATAACACATAGAATGGAGCACAATAATCTTCAGAAACATGCTGTCTTAATTTCTAAAGTATATTATAATTTGAGGTTAAATGCCACCCAAGGAGAATATTTACTCATTATCAACAAAAAGTAAGAGTCAAAGTAAATGAGACTAAAATTTGCACAGAGCCTATGTGTATGCAAGATAAATCACATTGCTGTGTTCAAGGCATAAAACAGACAATATGAGCTGGAGAGATGGCTTAGCAGTTAAGGTACTTGCCTGCAAAGCAAACGTATTCAAGATCAATTCCCCTGGACACACATAACCAACATGCACAAGGTGGCACATGCTTCTAGAGTTTGTTTGCAGTGGCTGATTGCCCTTGCACACCCATTCTCTTTCTCTCAAATAAATAAAATGAAAATATTAAAAAATATTTTCCTAAGGTGTCAATTTTTATGGATTAAATGTGCCTTCTTTTTTATTTTTAAGTATTTTATTTATTTATTTGCATATTTTTGTGCAGAAAGATAGAGAGAAAGACAGAAAGGGGGCAGAGAGAATGGGCACATCAGGACCTCTAGCCCCTGCAAATGAACTCCACATCCATGCACCATTTTCTGTATCTGCCTTTATGTGGGTACTAAACCTATATAATATGTGAGTAACTGAACCTAGGTCATTAGGCTTTGCAGGCCATCTCTCCAGCCTTTCCTTCTTTTTACATTATAAAGTATACTTAAGTACATATTGCTTATATTTGAACATCATTTTTTAGCCCCATCTCTTAAAAACTAGATATACAGTGTTAAATCTTTCATTCATATTCCAGGAAACAAGAAAAGCTGGAACTGAGAAGAGCAAAGTTAAACACTACTTGACTTACATTTTACCAGAAAAATAATTTCTAGCACTTCCAACCCTAACTTCTGACTTTTATGCCATTAGCCAGAAAAAAAACACAAACCCATTATTAGATACAAAGAAGCCTGAGGATGTTTGCATTCTTAAAGTAGCACACTGTAACTTCTTATCCTCATTGTATATACCTTTGGTGCTTGAGTTGAATCTCAAGACATCAAGAAAACTGGACAAGCAGTGAACTAAACTTTACCTGTATTCCTAAAAAGAAGAGAATGCTTTCATAAGAAAATTATGAGAATAGGACCAGGGAGGGTTCTCAGTGCTGAAGCATAGTTACTTGCAATGCTTACTGGCCACATCTTACTTCTGTAATATCCACGTGCATCCATATACGCAATGTGACACATGCATCTGGAATTCATTTCCAGTGGCAAGAGTCTCTAGGGTGCCCATACTTACTTCCTCTCTCTCTCTCTCTCTATCAAATTTATAAGAACGTCTTAAAAGAGAATTGAGAGTAGATGGTGCATAAGCAACTAGTACTATTTCCTGCTCATTTTTCAAAGCATGAATTTAGATAGTGCTCAATTATTAATTTTTTGAAACTATATTATATTTTATTTCATTTATTTGCACAAATATACTTTTTGTTACACATGGAAATATTGTATACAATTGTTCATGTACACATCTTACTGCTAATAATAGCTAATCCCAAGAAATAAAACTAAGTGTTACATTTAAGAAATTCACACCAAGATCATTAATACTGAAAGATGTGTTTCTTTGTGATCTATTTTATTTTTAGCATACATAATTTGTTCAAATATTTTTTTATCATGACATATTCATGCAATGTGTTTTGATTCTACCGAACCCAGGTCATGCTTTCTTGTCTCCCACTGGTATCTGTATTCTTTGACTGTGTCCTCTTTTCCTTTCAATTTTTAATTTTTACTTAAGAATCTGTATTTAAGAGCAAATATGTTATTTTTTCGGAGACCAGCATATTTAACTTACTATAGTGATATTCACTTTCATCCATTTTCTTTCAAATGACCTAATTTATTTTATCTTAATTCAAAGCATGAATTTATATAGTGTTCAAACATTTTTTTTTGATTAAGAAAAGTTTGTCACAAGTTTACCATCCGATGTGTGGATGACAAAATCAAAATACAGAAAAGGTCTAAGAAGCCTGGACTGCTGTGTCCATGATAACCAGATAGGTTAGTTTAGTGACTACAAGAATTACTTTTGATGCATGATTTTTCAATGTTTGATTATGTTAATATTTGATAATGATAATGATTATGATTAATAAGAATTATGTTAATAATTACATTTAGTGATTTAAAATAAAGTTATCTTTTAGGACTGGAGAGATAGCTGAGTGTTTAAGGTGCTTGCACGTGGAACCTAAAAACCCAGGATTGATTCCCCAGTACCCACATAAGCCCGATGCACAAGGTGGCAACTGTGTCTGAAGTTTGTGTTGGCTAGAGGCACTGGTATGCTTGTACTCTCTTTCTCTCACACTTGCTCACTGGCTCGCTGTCTCTTTCTATATCTCTGTCAAATAAATTCATAAGTGAAATACTTAAGATATCTTTTAAATATGCACATAAGAAATAGTATGAAAATTTACAACTACTTTCTGTGTATAACAGGATCCTTTCTCTCTCTTTCTCTCTGTCTCTTTCTCTGTCTGTCACTCTCAAATAAATAAATAAATAATAAACAAAAAAATTTTAAAGGGGGGTGCTGGAGAGATGGCTTAGCAGTTAAGTACTTGCCTGTAAAGCCTAACGCCCCCAGTTCGAGGCTCGATTCCCCAGGACCCACGTTAGCCAGATGCACAAGGTGGTTGGTGCAAGCATCTGGAGTTCGTTTGCAGTGCCTGGAAGCCCTGGAGCACCCATTCTCTCTCTCCTTCTCTCTACCTCATTGTCTTTCTGTCTGTCGCTCTTGACCTACTTTGAAACAGGGTCTCTTGCCATTGATGATGAGTCTGGCCCATAAGTAGTTTTACCTATGTGCTGAGGAACTGAACTCAGGCTGAACTTGAGCTGATAGGCTTTGCAAGATAGCACTTTAACAACTGAAGCATCTCTCCAGCTCCTCGTCTTATTTGTTATTGTTGTTGTTTGTGACTTGAAATTTTCAGCCTTAAATAAAACAAATATGTATTTTATAATTTGAACAGTATATAAGCCATACCTTTAGCAAAGAAAAATACTAGCTTGCATGATATTCCATGTTGAATATTCATTCTTATGAATAATAATTTTAAAATATTTCCAAGTTCCTTACTGGCCCTCAAATTTTGGTATTAATCAACTAATTATTGTAATACATACCTAAATTTATAGGAAGCAACCTGATTTCACTAAGATTATTTATTTCATCTTTTAGCACCTTCTGCTTTCTTTTTTAATTTTCATGAAGTTTCTATCCATTTTATAAAATTTCCTTGATGATGGACTGAACTGGAATTGGAAGAAAATTCTAGCTGTAGCAAAAGGTGAATTCCAACCAAACATATTTTATGCATTGCTACAGCATGAAGTAATAATATAAAGAGAATCTACAACAACCACCACATATACATATTGTGAAAGACTGAGTGTGATCACCGCTTGTACTAGAAGTTCTAGCTATGTCAGTAACAAATATATGTAAAACTACCAGACTGGAAAGGGCCAATAGAGCTGTGCTTTTTTTTTTTTTTTTTTTTTTTTTTCGGTTTTTGATGTGGGATCGCACTCTGGTCCAGGATAACCTGGAATTAACTCTGTCATCTCAGGGTGGCCTTGAACTCATTGCGATCCTCCTACCTCTGCCTCCAGAGTGCTAGGATTAAGGCATGTGCCACCACGCCCAGCTAGAGCTGTGCTTTTTTTTTTTTAATTTTTATTAGCATTTTCCATGATTATAAAAAAAATCCCATGGTAATTCCCTCCCTCCCCCCCAACACTTTCCTCTTTGAAATTCCATTCTCCATCATATCACTTCCCCATCACAATCATTGAGCTGTGCTTTTTTTCAAATACTATCTACAGCTTTGTATATATTTTTTGTCTCTATGATATCAAAACATCACCAATTTCAAGAATTAAGATATGAGAATAACAAAGTGTGAGAACATAAAATTAATCCAAATATCAAATGCATTTATTTATACATAGTCACTATAAACAATTTGAAAATGAAATTAAGAAATCATTTCCAGGCTGGAGAGATGGCTTAACAGTTAAGGTGCTTGCCTGTGAAGCCTAAGGTTGAAGGTTGGACTCACCAGAACCAAACCCACATAAGCTAGATGCACAAAGTGACACATGCATCTGGAGTTTGTTTACAGTAGCTAAGGCACTGGCACACCAATTCTCTCTCTCTCTCTAAAAAATTAAAAATAAAAAAGAAAGCATTTCCAAGCACAATAACAACTACATGAATAAAACACAAAAAAAGTGTGAACAAAATATTTATACATTTTATATGATAAAAACTAGAAACCATTGTTGGAAAATTAATGTATTTTAAATAAATTGGGGACCAATTTATGTTCAAAGATGTTGGATTTAACTTCTCACTGGGCAAACAAAACAAAGCAGTTTATAAATACAGCAGTTTAGTGAGAGAGGGGTTTATTTTAGGCTGACAGTTTTGAGGGAAGTCAGTCTGGTTGCTTCTAAGTAGTCTAGACCTGTGCTTACTCATACCTTTTTGGCCAAAACAGGAAACTGTCACATATCTGGGTGGAAGCCATCTTAGTACTAGACTAATAAACCTCAAGATCCATTCTCTGTAACATACCTCCTCTAGCAATGCTTCGCCTCTGCAACTGCCACCATAAAAGGACCATTCAATCTGTATGAGGCATATGGGGTACATGCCATTTAAAGCATTATATTATGTCTCTGGACCTATGGGACCATAACTATCTAATGATGAAAAATGTATTTAGTCCAAACTTTAAAGACCCCATAGTATTTACCAATCCTGACAATGTTCAAATATGCAACACAGTCTCTTAACTATGAACCGGGTAAAATCCAAACACATGCTAAATGCTTCCAAAGATTATGGCACAGAGGGAACACTCTTGCTGCAAAAAGAAGTCATAGCAAAGAAATATTGAAATAATGTAAGATAGAATACTAGGAGGGAAAATATCAATCTTTCACTTTCATGTCCATCATCTGTGATCCATGACAAAATTTATGGGGTCCAGATCCCATCCTTCCAACCTTAGCTACTTTTTAACCAGGTAGATCTTTCAGAGCCAGAGTGAGAAGCTTTTTCTTGGCAGCTATTTCATACTTCTGGCATCTCCAGGATCCTGGTACTCCCTCTGTAACCTATGGTTCATCTCATGGCTTCATGCCATGATCTCACACAGTCTCCATGCATGGATTTCAACCCTGCTCCACATCACACAGTGGCCATCTCCAAAATAGTCATGATGCAAATCCCATGTCCCTCTCTTTCTTGCATTTTTAATTCTTCCAAAACTAGTACCAGGTAAACTACCAATATTGTTAGTCCAGAGGGACAAAAATATGCAATTCAGCATCTTGAAGTCAACACTCACACAATTCATTTTTTTGACAAATATATCAATATAATTTAGCTTTCCAATAAGTTATGTTGACAGTATCACAGAGCCACATGACAGAAAATAGACTTAGACCCTAACCTCACAACATGCTTAAAATTTATTTTATTTTCATAGGTCAAATCATGAAACTTTTATAAGGAAATGGAATTTTTATCATTGACAGTTGTAATAATTTTAAACATAGAACACCAAAAGCCTATAAAAGACAAACTTGATTAATAAGACTTCATATAGATTGAAGATTTTTACACTGTGTTATATCACTGAGAAAATGAAACTACAAGTTATAGGCTGGAAGAAAATATTTACATATTATGTATTTGTTAAAGGGCTTATTTTTAAATATGTGTTCTTGAAATTCAATAATGCAAACAATACAATTAAAATAATAAACAAAAAAATTGTATAGTGATTTAGCACAGAAGATATATGTATATAGAATACTCAATGCAGCAGATGTCTATCATCATTGTTTGTTATGGAAATAAAAGTTAAAGCTATACCCATTTATGGGGATGTAGGGGACCCTCTTGGATATCTTGATCCACATTTTAAAGAAGTGTCTTGGAAAGTTAAATATCTACTTGCTATCCATCCCCATAGTTGTACTCTGCACACTCTACCAAAGAGCATTACACAAACTTATATAAGCAGATGTGAATTCCAGATACATACACTTAGAAATAATCTAGATGTTCACTGACTTATGGAGGAAAAAACAAAATTATGTATATTCACATAAAATAACATTGTTCAACATGAAAAGAAACCTGAAGTGATATATGTAAAACATGAATGAATCACTATCACACCATACTGAGTGAAGAAGATAGATGCGAGTAGCTATATATTGTGTATTTCCATTCATGTAAAATCTCTTAAAATGGCAAATTCATAGAGACAGAACACAGATGAGTAGTTATATAAGGCTATAAGTGGGAGTTAAGATTAACTGTAAATGGAATGAGGGAAAGTTATGGAATGATGGAAATATTCTTTTAAATTATAAAGACAGTTGCATAACACAATTTAATTAAACTATATTATACATAAAGTGGTGTAATGTTTTAGTATGTACTTCAAGAAAATTATTTTAATAAGGCAAAGCATTAATGCAGCTATATATTGGCTATAGATTTTACTGTTACATTAAATATCAATAGTTTGTTCAGCTCTAAACAAAGGCCAAACCGATTTTATCAAGTAAATTTGAAGGTTTAAGTTCATATTTATGTAGAATTTATGTCCCTGAATTACAAGTCCTAATAGAGAATGATGATCATAGACTACATTATATCATCAATCACTTTAAGATAAAACTCTTTTATTCTTTTTATGTTTTTTCTGTAAGCCCTTGTCTGGAGAGTTCTATCAATTTCTATGAGGAACTAATGAATAGTTGCATCTTATTCTGGCTCCTTTAGGAGATAATATGTTCCTCTGAGAAAGAATAAATTGCCTTACAAATGTCCTCATTAATTCCTACAATGGTCCTGTTCTGTGGAAAATAAGTCCATCTTTAAAAACATACATAGAGCTACTTAGTTACTTCAAAATCTTTCTTGCCTCTTTTATTTCAGGAGTTGCTATAATCCAATCTTCACATAAAGGTTAAACAAGCTTGCTTCATAATTTTGTTTGAGGAATTTATATTAGTAAAAGAATTTTAATAATGCATTTACCTTGTCCATGAAATATGTAAAAATTGTTACAAAATGAAATACAGGCAAAAAGGTACATGAAAAATATTCTACGTCAAGTAAATGTATAATTAGAAATGCTTTGGGTATAATATGAGTGACGACATCTCTCAACTTAACAATATGTTG
The DNA here is from genome assembly GCF_020740685.1 of Jaculus jaculus. Classification (NCBI taxonomy): domain Eukaryota; kingdom Metazoa; phylum Chordata; class Mammalia; order Rodentia; family Dipodidae; genus Jaculus; species Jaculus jaculus. The sequence continues at coordinate 22,956,699 of NC_059125.1, forward strand.
CCTTCATGTTCTTCACTCAGAAACATTGCTACATTATTTCCAATTTAGAAAAGGGTAAATGAGTAAAATTCAGTGTACAAAGTCTATCTGAATAAAATTTTCCATCCTCACTTTTAGCTGTCTGGATACTCACCTAAATATGCAAATTTATAGCTGTTAATAAAAGTTGCATGTATTTAAAATTACATATTTTGAGCTCAAAATACTCATTAAATATAACTCTTCATTATATTTAATTTTAAATTTAAACTCTTATCTTTGGAAATACCATCTACAATAAAAAACTTCTCATATGCATCAATGTAGTCCCTCTATATAAAACAAAGGGCTGATTGTGCTAAAGAATTATAAAGAAACACCGGATATTTAACTGTATTCATGGAACAAAAAAGACTAATGGACTTTAAATTATTTATACAAATAACCTTTCTTTAATTTGCAGAAGATGTATTAGAACATGCATGGTAACAGTTAAAGATTTATTTATTCATTAAACCAACAGTCATTTAGTGTCTACTATATATATTAGAGAATAAGACAGAATGGGAAATGTATTTTTTTTTAAATTTAATTTATTAGTTTTCTTTTCAGTAAATACAGGCAGTTTGGTACCATTATTTAGGCTCATCTGTGATCTACCCCCTCCCATTAGACCCTCCTTATTATTGAAAATGGGTCGTGCATTGTGGAGTTAGCCCCCAGTTATTAGTATGATAAATGTCTCTGAAAATCATGACCCAACATGTAACTCTGACATTCTTTCCGCCCCCTCTTCCGCAAGATTTCCCTGAGCCATGTTGGGTTCATTTTTGGTCTGCTTCAGTGCTGAGGTGTTGGGGGCCTCTGAGGCTCTGGCTCTCTGATTTGGTAGGAGTTGATTTTTCTCTGAATTGATCTCCTTCCCCTTTGTGCTGGTATCCAGTTCACAGGAAAACATCACCCTTGCTTATTTCGCCAGTTGTCCTTAGTTTCAGTTGGGCCCCTTCTGAGGTATGTTGGGGCAGCTCTCTTCTTAGGATCTGCATCTATCTGGAAAAGAGAAGCAGATTCTCCAACGGAGAGTGAGTTAGCACCCAGAAAATTGCGATAACACTTACTTTTTTGATAGATAGTTTGATAGGTGTAGGCCCTCTTATACCCCGTGATTGATGGTAGCTTGATATTGTAGAGTGGGCTTGTGTTTGGGTATGGTTCTGACTTGTTTCCCAGCTCCAGCTAAGGGTCTAGTACCACTGAGTGGATCAGTTAGCCAAATCAAGAGCAATTGATTCCTCACCATGGCTGTGTACCACTATTGCACTTGTATGGGTATCACATCCGGTTAATTGTTGCTACTTAGGTTAAACAATGTGTTGCTTGGACAGATCTTGGTCACTTCCCCCAGTCGCCTATGTAGCACCTTCTGGCACTAGACATGCTGACTGTCTGGGGACTGACTCTCTCCTGGCTTCCAGCCATGTCATTCCATTTTACGTGTCAGCTGCGTATGGAGTCTTCAGCAATAGGGTCTTACCACTGGCCTTTGGTGGGTCAATGTATTTTGATGGTGAGGGGATGTGAACACTTTTACATAGTGGAAGGAAATATCCTGGAGTGATAACATTTAAGCAATAAGAATTAGCAGAAAAAGAGCTGAAGAGCTGGCTTAGTGGTTAAAGCACCTGCCTGTGAAGCCTAATGACCCATGTTCTATTCTGCAGATCCCACATAAGCCAGATGCACAAAGGTGAGGCAAGAGCAAGGTCACACATGGCCACTAAGTGGAAAAAGCATCAGGAGTTTGACTGAATAGCTGGAGGCCCTGGGGTTCTCTCTCTTTCTCTCTCTCTCTCTCTCTCTCTCTCTCTCTCTCTCTCTCTATCTCTCTCTTTCTCATTAAAAAATAAAAATAAATTTAAAAATGAATTAGCAGATGTTACATAGCTATCCCATCTCACAGAAGAGAGGTCCAAGAAGTGGTGCAAAATCTCTCATTTGGTGATATTTTTGTGGCCACTACAGAAGAGCCAAGATAAGATGTGAAAATAATAGATTAGATAAAATGGATCACTTGTTTTCCCTAATATATGAGGCAACTCATCTTGTTATTCATTGCTTTCTTCCCAAGTTCTTCTAGTTTTAAGACTCATTGCATAAAATCATTGCAAAAATATTTTAAATAATTAAATGCATGAGTGGCTGATCACTTTACAATGGTTAAGTAAAATATTATCCTCTATAATGTATTTTACTTAACCCATTTAAAAGATGTAACTCTCAATTAGGTGGAGGGGGTTCTGGACAGAATTGCCCCATAGAAAGGGAAGAAAGGTTAACCCTAAAACCATAGGTTTCACTGGTAAATCACAGGGTCAGAATTGGATTACACCCCATAGCAGGGCCCATACAGTCCCTAAAATAATGCAAGCCATTGTCAAAGCACTTAGTTACCTGACAGAACTAAAAGCTAAGACCCGATTGCTGAAGACACAATCACTGGACATCAAGAGATGATGCTGGAAATGAAATGGAAGCAGTTAACACCTGGTTAGGTCTCATGGTGCTAGAAAATGATATGGGAGTTGATGGGGTCCAATTGTTACTAACAGCATGAATAAGAAGGAGAGCCTGAAAGCTACAAAATCACTGAGGCAAATTACATCTGTGTAATTGTGGCATGCAGCCTATGTGGGTAACCAACTGTTCTTGAGTTGGACATGAGACCTCTTCAGTGGGAGAGAAGTTATATCTTATACTGAGAAACAAGTCAGAACTCCATAGATAGGAAACTCATAGACTCCAGAGAGAAATTCTACAGCTGTTTGGCTAAGAAGTATGGACACACACATCAAGAAGTCTCTACAATAATGATACGCATCCCCTTTAATCAATGCTGTTCTCACTTTTGGTTGGAGAAAATGGTTTATCTTATAGATGATAGGATTCAGGAAACATCAAACATCAAAACAGAAATCTATAGGCTACAGAGAACTAAACACTAAATCAGATCTCTATTACACCTGCTGAAGCTCAGGGAACACAGTAGAAGAAGGGGTGGACATATTGTAAGAGCTGAAGGTAGGTAGGATTAAACTGAGGCTTAACTCACCCCACCCCACACACAAACATATACACACATATACACAGAGACTCCACAATGAATACCAATAACACTACTGAAAAGGGTCTCAGTGGAATGGGGGAGAGGGAGCCATGTTGAGTTAATTTTAGGTCTGCTTCAGTGTTGAGATCTTGGGAAACTCTGTGTCTCTGGATATCTGGTTTGGTAGGGGTTGATTGTTCTCTGTGTCTATCTCCTTTGCCATTGTGCTGGTTTCCATGTCACCAATAAAACAGCATTCTTGCATGTTTCCCCAATTATTCTTACTTCCAGCTGGGGCCCTTTTGTTGTACGATGGGGTGATTCTCTCCTTAGGACATGCATCTATCTGCAAAAGAGAAACAGATTCTCCAACAGAGAGTAAAGTTTGCACCAAATAAATGTGATAACCATTATTTTTTTGAGAGAGTTTAGTGAAGAGCGGGCTCATTTTTGGATATGGTTCTTACTTGTTTCCCAGTTCCAGCTATGGATGCTGTTCCACTAAGCAGAGCAGTTAGCCAAATAGAGAGCAGTTTGTTTCACACCATGGCTATGCACCACTATTGCACTTGTATGAGCATCACATCAGGTTGCAGTAGCTAGAGTACCTGGTACACCCATTCTCTTTATCTATACCCTCTCTCCCATCGATAAATAAACAAATAAAATATTTTCAAAAGTTTAAATAGTGGCAGCTGGATTTCCAGTTTAAATGGAGAGAATATGAGACTACATAATCTATTACAATAACTAAGAAAATGAATAAAGCAACCTCTCCTCTCCTTCTTCCCTCCCTTATCCTCTTTATTTCCTCCCTTTCTCTTCTTTCTCCTCCACTACCTCTCCTTCTTTTCTATCTCTCTCTCTCTCTCTCTCTCTCTCTCTCTCTCTCTCTCTCTCTAGCACACACACACACACACACACACACACACACACACACACAAATAAAGATAAAGAATCATATGTAATAGCACATTCAATATTAGGTATTTAGGATGTGTGATGGTTAGGTTTGTGTCAACTTGATCTGTTTAGTTATGCATAGACATTCCTCATAAGTGTGTCTCTGAGGTTCCTACTAGGAAGGATTACATAAAGGAAGAATCCTTTCCCCAGAGTGGGCAGCCCCTCTCAGAGGGGAGGCTTTATCAAAAGAAGCCCTGGGAAGAAAAGTACTCTCCTCCTCTCCCACGGGACTTCCAGTGCTGCTTGCGGTTTGCTGCTTTCCATTGTGGACTGAAGAGCAGCATCTCAGCAGGACACCTCCAGGCCTTCAGTGCCAGATTGGGACTGCTGAAGTGTCCAGCCTTGTGGATGAACAGCTACCAGTTTCCTTGATTGTCAGGCCTGTAATATGCTGTTGTTGGATTGTCCTAAACTAATCCAATAAATTCCCCATTAATACAATTCATTCTATTGGTTTCTCTAATTGTGTTACCAAGAGTGTTTCCAGAGAAACAGAATTGTAAGGATGGATTTCCATAGTAAGCTTGGTGCTCTCTGGATTTAGTTCTCCAACTTCAGCACCACTAAAGGCTCTACTGGTAACAAGGAGAGCATTTTTACTGGTTATAAGGAGGGCACTAATAATCCAGGGTGTGAACTATTGAAAGAACTCCATGAGATAGATGTAGTTGGTGATCCTGAGTCATATCTGTGAAGAGCAAGGAATTTAATGACTCTGATCTAGAACTTTTGAATATTTCTGGAAAAGTAAGGTGAATGATGACGCTGAATGCATCTCTGGTTAAAATACTGAAAGAAAAGCAGAAGGAAACTTCCAAGCTTCAGACCCACATACATGATATCAATGTTTCTAAGGAAACCCTGGAGGCTATTCTCCTCTCTAGCCACAACAGGACTCAAACTGCAGAAAATCAAACCCAAGCTCTCTTTGTAAGATTGGCTAACTTGCAATGTAAGCTCAATTCCCAGCCTCACAGGCTATCAGAAGTTAACGTGAGGACACTGATTGGAAAAGAGTGGGACCCTATGACTTGGGATGGGGATGTGTGGAAAGACCCTGAGAAATCTGGGGACTTTGAACTATCAGATTCTGAAGAAGTAGTTTTGCATGATAATGTGGCCTCCCCTCCTTTAGGGGCAGTTGCATCCCCACCTCCACACCCTGAAGTCTTGCCCTCTCCACCCTTACCTGGGGGAATTAATCCTTCTTTGTCTGAGGAACCAGCAATGACCCTTGGTGCAGGAGGGACTGATGCTTCTCAGTGTCCACCTAACTTTGCCTCTAAGCCTGTAACAAGGCTTAAGACTAGGCATGCCCCTAAAGGTGAGATAGAAAGTATGACACAAGAGGAGGTAAGGTACACCTGTAAAGAACTAAAGAAAAGTTATAGAGCAAAGGAACAAAAGGCCACTTTGAATTATAGTAGCAGAGAATCAAGGCCTCTTAACCAGTTTCTAAACTTAAGCCAATTTACAGATCCTAGCCCCTTGATTGAAGGGATGGCTGGGAACCCTTGAGGAAGGACCCTCTCACAATCTCCAAAAGTTTCAATATTAAGCTTAGACCTATCCTTCCTAAGAGGGAACTGCATCCTTTTGCTAGGGTAACTGTACACTGGGGAAAAGTAAATAATCAGACTTTTCAGGGATTACTGGACACTTGTTCTGAGCTAATATTGAGTTCAGGAGACCCCAAACAGCACTGTGGCCCTCCAGTTAAAGTGGGTGCTTACAGAGGTCAGGTGATCAATGGAGTTTGGGCAAATGTTAACTGGACAGTGGGTCCGTGGGCCCCAGAACCCACCCTGTAGTTATTTCCCCAGTCACAGAATGAATAATTGAGGTAGTTATACTTAGGAGTTGGCAGAACCCCCACATTGTTTCCCTGACTTGCAGAGTGAGGGCTGTTATGGTTGGAAAGGCTCAATGGAAGCCATTGGAGCTCCCTCTACCAGGGAAAATAGTGAACCAAAAATAGTATTGCATCCCTGGAGGGATTTCAGAAATCAATGCCACTATAAAGGACCTGAAGGATGCAGGGGTTGTGGTTCCCACCACATCTCCCTTTTATTCTCCTATTTCACCACTTCAGAAGACAGATGGATAGTGGAGAATGACAGTGGATTATTGGAAACTTAATAAGGTGGTAACTCCAAGTGCAGCTGCTGTACCAGGTAGCTTATTTACTTGAGCAGATCAACACATCTCCTGGCACCTGGTATTCAGCTATTGATCTTGAAAATTCCTTCTTCTCCATACCTCTCCATAGGACCACCAGAAGCAATTTTCCTTCAGTTGTCAATGTCAGCAGTAAACGTTTACTGCTTACCTCAAGGTTATATTAACTCTCCAGCCCTATGTCATAGCTTAGATTGCAGGGATCTTGATTTCCTGTCCCTTCCACAAGGTGTCACATTGGTCCATGATATCAATGACATTATGTTGATTGGATCAAATGAGCAGGAGGTGGAAGCCACTCTGGAGTTGCTGGTACAGCATATGTATATCAGGGGATGGGAAATAAATCCATACAAAATTCAAGGACCTTTCACCTCAGTGAAATTTCTAAGAGTTCAGTGGTGTGGAGCATGCAGGGATATTCCTTCTAAGGTGAAGGATAAGTTGTTCCAATGGCCCCTCCTACCGGCAAAAAAGAAGCACAGTGTCTAGTGAGCCTATTTGGATTTTGGAGACAGCACATTCCTCACTTGGATGTCTTACTTCTTCCCATATATGCCAAGTGACTCGGAAAGCTACTAGTTTTCAGTGGGGCCCAGAACAAGAGAAGGCTCTTCAACAGGTCCAGACCACTGTGCTGGCTGATCTGCTCCTTGGGCCATATGATCCAGCAGATCCAATGGTACTTGAGGTGTCAGTGGTGGACAGGAATGCTGTTTGGAGCCTTTAGCAGGCCCCCATAGATGAAAGACAGAGGAGGCCCTTGGGATTCTAGAGCAAGGCCCTGCTGTAGTCTGCAGGAAACTATTCTCCCTTTGAGAGACAGCTCTTGGCTTGTTATTGGGCCTTAACAGAAACTGAACAGTTGACAATGGCCCATCAAGTTACTATGCAAGCTGAGCTGCCCATTATGATCTGGGTGTTATCTGACTCACCAAGCCATAAAGTTGGACATGCACAGCAGCAGTCCATTGCCAAGTGGATGTGGTATATCTGTGACCAGGCTCTAGCAGGCCCTGAAGGTATATGTAAGTTACATCAGGAAGTTTTCAAATGCCTATGGTTGCTACTACTCTTACAATGTCTTCCGCCTCCAAGTATATGCACCTATGGCTTCATAGGGTGTGCCCTATGATCAATTGACTAAAGAACAGAAGACTAGGGCATGGTTTACAGATGGCTCAGCACATTATGTGGGCACATCCTGGAAGTGGACAGCTGATACATTACAGCCCCTTCCTGGGACAACTCTGAAGGACTGTAGTGAAGGGAAGTCTTCACAATGGGCAGAATTACAAGCAGAACCCATGGTTGTGCATTTTTCTTGGAAGGAAAAATGGCCATATGTGTGGTTATACACTACTTAATGGGCTGTGGCCAGTGGTTTGGCTGGATGGCCCCGAATTTGGAAGGAGCACAATTGAAAAGTTGGTGAGAAGGACATTTGGTAAAGGTGTATATGGATAGAGTTCTCTGAATGGGCAGAGGATATAAAGATACTTGTGTCCTATGTTAATGCTCATCATAAGGTGACCTCATCAGAGTATGATTTTAATAATCCAGTAGATAAGGTGACATGTTCTGTGGACAGTGGCCATTCTCTTTTCTCAGCCACCCCTGTCATTGCCAATGGGCCCATGAACAAAGTGGCCATGGTGGCAGGGATGCAGACTATGCATGGGCCCAATAACATTGACTTCCATTAAATAAGGCTGATCTGGCTATGGATACTGCCGAGTGCCAAATATTCCAACAGCGGAGAACAACTCTGAGACTCTGATATGGTAGCATTCCTTGGGGTGACCAGCCAGCAACTTGGTAGCAAGTTGACTACATTGGACCTCTTCCATAATGGAAAGAGCAGCATTTTGTCCTCACTTGAATCCACAGATATTCCTTATAAGTGGGTCTCTGAGTTTCCTTCCAGGAAGGGTTAACTAAAGGAGGAATCCTTCTCCCAGGGTGAGCCCTTACCCCAGAGTGGGCAGCCCCTCTCAGAGTGGAGGTTTTATCTAAAGAAGCTCTGGGAAGAGAAGTTTTTTTTGTTGTTGTTGTTGTTGTTTTGTTTTTTTTTCTCTCCTCCCACCCGGCTGCCAGCGCTGCTTGCTGTTTGCTGTTTTCTGCTTTCCAATGTGGATTGAAGACCAACATTGACTGAAAAGCAGCATCTCTCCAGGACACCTCCAAGCCTTCAGGGCCAGAATGGGACTGCTGCAGTAAATGGCCTCATTGACTGAGTAGCTATCAGGTTCCTTGATTCTCAGGCCTATAATCTGCCATTGTTGTACTATTGTAAAATAATACAATAAATTCTCTTTTAATGCAATTCATTCTATGGGTTCTGTTCCTCTAGACAACCCTGACTAATCAGGATGTTATTGTGAAAGTATTTGGGAACCACTTCTCAATAGAGTGAGATAAAACTTAAGGTTTTATAAACAGATTTTTCAAAGAAAGATGGGTCTTATCCTTGAAAATGAAGGGACAGAGATGCCCTTTGGAAGTTGCACAAAGATAACCTAAAGCTCACCCTGGTCAGGAACTTATTCCAAGAATGGAGGCCAATGAAGGGAAAAGAGATTTCAAAGATGTGCTCTAAGGATACCTCTTATTCCACCTTCCTCCATACCCTAGAACAAAGAAACTATATAGATTGGTGATTGACAAATATTCTGGATAATCTCACCTAATGTTTAATTCAGAAATCAGTAAAATGAGTATTCTGATTTCTCCCCCAGTAATTAAAAATCTTGGACAATGGTTCCCTTGGAAAAACAAAGGTAGACACAAGGCTGATCTTTTTTGGTGTTGTTTTTCTTTTTTCACTGAGTAGAAACTTTGTAGGGACACATCATGTGCTGGTACCATCATTTCCTTCCTCCCTACCCCAACTCCATTGAGATCCCTCCTTAGTGGGATTGTTGGTATTCACCATGGAATTGTAGGTTATGAATTGTGTCACTGTGGGGAAGGCTCTGTGTCTGGATATTCCTTTACACCATGTGGCTCTTCTTTTCTCACTCTCATGCACAAACTTCTCTGAGTCCTGGAGAGTGTACTTTAATTCTCCTTTAGTGTTGAGCTCTCAGAAGATTCTGTTTTGGTGTGTTTTGAGTATCCTGTGTCTGTCTCCATGGCCCAAGCCTAGGTTGTCAGGGTGCCTGTGGATGCAGCACTTTTGCTTATCTTGCCATTTCTTCTGTGGTTTCACCCAGGCCCTAGCACCTGTGTGCAGAGCGTCAGCTAACTATTCTTGTCTTGTTGGTATATTATGGCTGTCTTCAGTTCTCCTTGCTTTCTAAACAATAAGAACAGATTCTCCAATGGAGAGTGAGATCAGTATATATTAAAGTGGATAAGCATTTTGTGAACTTTGATCGGTAGTAACCTCATTTTTGGACAAAAGCTAGTGGGAGCTTCACATTAGAAAACATTATCTTAGTGTCCATAGGGATATGACTTTGTTGCTAGTTCCACTTATAAGTTCCTTTCTACTGGGTGGATTTCATAGCTAAGTTGACATTTTCCTTTCCAATTTGAATCCCTTTTATTTCTTTCTCCTGTATTAATGTTTATGCTAGTATTTGTAGTACTATGTTGAAGAGCAGTGTTGAGAGTGGATGCCCTGACTTGTTTCTGATCTGAATGGGAACTCCTGGAGCTTTTCCCCAGTAAGTATTATTTGGCCTTTGGCAGCTATATATAACCTTTATTGTGTTGAGATATAAACCCTCCATGCCTATTCTTTCCCATTGTTTTGATCATGAAGTGGTATTCTATTTTTTCAAGGACCTTCTCTGAACAATTGAGATGACCATGTGGTTCTTATGGTTCAGTGTATTTATATGGTGTATTACATTGACTGATTTTTTTGTATGTTAAGCCATCCTGACATCCCTGGGATTAAGGTACTTGATCAAGGTGGGTAATGGTTTTGATGTGTGGTTGAATTTGGTTTGCAAGGATTTTGTTCAGGATCTTTGCATTTAAGTTGATTAGGGATATAGGCCTATAGTTTTCTTGCTTTGTTGCATCTCTGTCTGATTTTGGTATTAGGGTGCTGCTAGCTTCATAAAAGGATTTGGAGAGGATTCCCTGACCTCTAATTATGTGAAACAGTTTGAGAAAAACTGTTTTCAATTCTTCAATGAAGATTTGATAGAATTCATCTAAAAAGCCATCCGATACTAGACTTTTCTATTTGGGGAGGTTTTTGATTACCTTTTCAATCTCAAAGATGTGATAGGCTTGCTTTGGAGATTAATCTGCTCTAAGTTTAGTTTTGGTATGTGGTATGTTTCTAGGAATTCATCCATTTTTTCAGATGATTTAATTTTGTGGAGTAGAGGTTTTGGATATATGCCGTGATGATTCTTCCAATTTCATTGATGTCTGTTGAGATCTCTTGTTTTTCAATTCTGATTTTGTTAATTTGGACCTCTTTTAATTTTAATTATTTTGTCTTTCTGAATTTGGTTTATTTTGCTTAACATAATGGACTCCATTATTTCCCTGCAGACTAAATCATTTAATTTTTCTAAATTAATAAAATTGCATTCTCTCTATCCACTCATCTGTTGATAGGCCTTTGGGCTGGTTCCATATCTTGGCTCTTATGAGTAGTGCAGAGATGACCATAAATCTCCAAGTATTTCAGTGGTATGTTGATTTAGAATCCATCGAGCATATATCTAGGAGTTGTGTGGTTTGATCATATGATTGTTTTATTTTTAGTTGTTTGAGAAAACTCCATGCTGATTTTCATAGTGGCTGCACAGGTTTATATTCTCAGTATTAGTATTGACCGGTTATCTTTTATTCTCTCTCACATCATTGCCAGAATCTGTCTTAAATTTCAATTTGATTTTGTTTCCTATGTGAGAGATTCCATCCCATCATTCCCTTCTTAATTGCTTATTATTTAGGTAAAAGACCAAAACTTTATGTGCTAAATTTTAAAGCACTTATATATAATTTATTAGATATCAGGCACTATTCTTAGAATTTTATCAATCTTTGCTCATTTTGTTGTATGAGATAGATACTCTTACCATTATTCCTCACAGTTTGTGGATGAGAACACTAACGCACAGGAAGGTTAAGCAACTTGTTCTCTGTAAAAAGAAGCAAATGATCATGATCTATTTAAAGATGTATGAATCCAGGCATGGTGGTGCAAATCTTTAATTTCAGCACTCAGGAGGCAGAGGTAGGAGGATTTCCATGAGTTTGAGGCCACACTGAGTCTACATAGTGAATTCCATGCTAGCCTTGGCTAGAGCAAGACCCTACCTCAAATAACCAAACAAATAATATACTCTCTCTTCTCTCTGTATGTCTATCGCTCTCTCAATTTTTTCCCTATTTATTACTTAGGTACACAGTGTGTATACAGCCATGTTGGTATAATTGTTGGCCTCCTCTTTGTGGCCCCCTCTGAAGGAACCATCCTTGTTTGGGAATTTGGGTCATGCATTGTGGTGGTTTGAATAGAATAGATGGCCCCCGATATATTCAGTTGTTTATTTGTTTGTACTTTGCATCTTTAGCCAACTGGCTAGAGGCAATATCACTGGGTGACCTTAAGGTGTGGTGGTAGGTTTCAGATTTCAATCTAAAGATATGCAAAGTGTGCCTAGCTGGAGTTTCTGAAGTGTGCTGTGGCTTTTGGCTTTAGGCTTGTACTTCTCCCTCTCTGCCTGATCCTGTGAAGGCAGGCCAGCATCTTCTGCCATTTATGGAACTTCCCCTGGATCTGTAGGCTTCAATAAATATCCCTTCCTCCATAACTGTGTCTGGTCTGAAAGTTCATCTCAGTGAACCTGAAGCTGTCTGCTGCATGCATTGCGTGGGAAGCCATCAGCTATGGGGAAGAAGCAATGTCTCTGAACATAATATCCCAATGTGGCTCTAGCAATCTCTCTGCCCCTCTTCCACAAATTTTACTGAGCCAGGTTGGGTTTGTTTTTGTCTACTTCAGTGATGAGGTCTTGGGAGCCTCTGTGTCTCTGGATCTCTGGTTTGGTGTGGGCTGAATATTCTCTGTATCTATCTCCTTCACCCTTGTGCTTGTACCAGGCTCACCAAGAAAGCAGCATTCTTGCTCATTTCCCCAATTCCTCTATGGTTTAAGCTGGGGCCCTGATGAGGTGCAGAGGGCTGATTCTCTCCTCAAATTCTAAATCCATCTGAAAAAGAGAAGCCAATTCTCCAACAGAGAGTGAAGTTATTACCAGATAAATTGGATAACCATTATTAATTTAAAGATAATTTAATAGGTGTAGGCCCTCTTGTAGCCCATGATTGGTAGGAGCTTAATATTGGAGAGTGGGCTCATTTTTTTTTATATGGTTCTGACTTGTTTCCCAGTTACAACTATAGGTTCTGCCCCAATGAGCAGATCAGTTAGCCAAATCAATAGTATTGGTTACCCACCATGTCCCTCTATTGCACTTTGGTGAGCATCATATCAGTTTGTTTGCTGCCAAGTAGCTTAGACCATGAGTTGCTTTGACAGATGTTGATCATTTTTCCCCAGTTGCTCATGTAGCACCTTCTAGTACTAGACAAGCTAACTGTCTGGGGACTGACTCTCTTTCAGATTCCAGCCAAGTGACTCCATGTTATGTACCACCAGTATATGGTGTCTTTGGCAGTAGGGTCTTACCATTAACCTTTGGTGGATCATCAAGTACTCTAAAAGAAATCTGTCTTCTTTTGGGAAACCATAGATTGACAAATACCCAGCCAAATTGATCAAGCAAAAATGAGAAGACTGGAGGATAGTAAAAAAAAAAGTGAGAAGACTGTTCTCTCTCTTATTTATTTATTGTTTTGCTTGATCAGTTTGTCCAGGGGTTTGTCAATCTTGTTTATTTTTTCAAACCACCAGCTCTTTGTTTCATCAATTTTTAAATTTGTTTTCTTGGTTTCCAATTCATTAATTTCTGCCTTAGTCTTGTCTTTTTTTATATTTTAATAGATGTTACCTTTATTTATGTTTTTAAATATTTTTCTTATTTATTTATTTGAGAGTGACAGGCAGAGAGAGAGTGGGGGAGAGACGGTGCACCAGGGCCTCCAGCCACTGCAAATGAACTCCAGATGCATGCAAACCCTTGTACATTTGGCTAACATGGGTCCTGGGATATCTCTCACTTTGTAATGAAGGCATTTACGGCTATGTATTTTCCCCTTAGAACTACCTTCATTGTCTCCCATAAGTTTGTGTAGGCTGTGTTTTCATTATCATTCAATTCTAGGATTTTTGCAATTTATTTTTTGATTCCTTCCAATACCCTTTCATTGTTTAAATCTGTGTTGTTTAGTCTCCAGGAGCTGGTGGAGAACAAGGATCTGGTCTACTTACTCCATGTCATGCTTTCCACCACACAGAGATGTGCAGGGAACCCAGATGAGGGAGGTGGGAGGAGCCTGGATACAGGGGTCTGACATACTCACTCTATAATGGTGCACACAGACTGGCACAGGGATCCCAGACCAGGGAAGTGAGGAGCCAGGAAACATAGGTCTGGCCTACTCACTCTAGACCATCTTGTCAGCCACCTGCACACTGTCAGTACAGGAAACCCAGACCAGGAAGGTGGGAGGAGCCTGGAAACAGAGGTCTGTCTTATTCATTCAAGACTGCTGCCCCTCCAGCACATTGTTCCTGCAATGAACTCAGACTGGGAAGGTGGGAGCAGTTATATGTTTGTTTGTTTGTTTTGTATCCTTTATTTTTTAAGCCATGATTTATTGTAGGATGATATTACAATGGAACATATCAATTCAGAAGATAATCACTTTTTAAAAGCAACATTTACATTATGTCTTCCAAGGAGATATTGCTTTATTCACAGTGTCCTTTGCAGTGCAAAATCTTTGTAATTTCATGAGGTCTCAGTGATTCATCTGTGGTTTTATTGCCTGAGCAATTGGGGTTGTATTCAGAAAGCCTTTGCCAAGACCAATATGTTGAAGGATTTCCCCAACTTTTTCCTCTAGCAGTTTCAGAGTTTCATGTCTGATGTTAAGGTCTTTAATTCATTTGGATTTAATTCTTGTGCATGCAGAGAGAGAAGAATCTATTTTCATCCTTCTACAGAAACATATCCAGTATTCCCAACACCATTTGCTGAAGAGGCTGTCTTTTCTCCAATGAGTATTTCTGGCACTTTTTTTTGAATATCAGGTGGCTATAGTTACTTGGGCTTACATCTGGGTCCTCTATTCTGTTCCACTGATCTACATGTCTGTTTTTGTGCCAGTACCATGCTGTTTTTGTTACTATGGCTCTGTAGTATAGGTTAAAATCAGGTATGGTGATACCACCAGCCTCTTTTTTGTTGCTCAGTATTATTTTAGATATTCGAGGTTTTTTGTGATTCCAAATGAATTTTTGGATTGTTTTTTCTATTTCCATGAAGAAAGCCTTTGGAATTTTGATAGGGATTGCATTAAATGTGTAGATTGCTTTAGGTAAGATTGCCATTTTCACAATATTGATTCTTCCAATCCAGGAACAAGGGATGTTTCTCCACTTTCTAGTGTCTTCTGCAATTGCTCGCTTGAGTGTTTTAAAGTTCTCATTGTATAGATTCTTTACTTCCTTGGTTAGGTTTATTCCAAGGTACTTTATTTTTTTTATGCAATTGAAAATGGGAGTGATTCTCTGATTTCATCCTCTGTGTGTTTGTTGTTAGCATATATAAAGGCTACTGATTTCTGTGTATTTATTTTGTATCCTGCTACACGGCTGTAGGTTTTTATCAGCTCTAACAGTTTGCTAGTAGAGTCTTTAGGGTCCTTTATGTATAGAATCATGTCATCTGCAAATAATGACAACTTGATCTCTTACTTTCTAATTTGTATCCCTTTTATGTGTGTCTCTTGCCTTATTGCTATGGGTAAGACTTCCAAAAATATATTAAATAAAAGTGGGGACAGTCGACACCCTTGTCTTGTTTCTGATTTTAGTGGTAAAGCTTCCAGGTTTTCCCCATTTAGTAATATGTTGACTATAGGCTTATCATAAATAGCTTTTATTATACTTTTATATGTTCCTTCTATTCTCAGTCTCTGTTTATCAATCTTGTTTATCCTTTCAAAGAACCAACTCTTTTTTTCATTAATTCTTTGCATTTTTTTGTTTCTATTTCATTAATTTATATCCTAATCTTTATTATTTCTTCCCATCTACTGATTTTTGGTTTGCCATGTTATTCTTTTTCCAAGGCTTTAAGGCAAAGAATTAGGTCATTTACTTGTGACTGTTCTAGTTTCTTAATATAGGCCCATAAGGCTATAATTTTACCTCTTAGAACTGCCTTCATTGTGTCCCAGAGATTTTGGTATGTTGTGTTCTCATAATCATTTGACTCTATAAATTTTTTGATTTCCTTCTTAATTTCTTGATTGACCCATTCATCATTTAGTAGTGTGTATTTTTTAGTTTCCATGATTTTGTGTATGCTCTATAGCCTTTCTTCCTACTGATTTGTAGTTTAATTCCATTGTGGTCAGATAGAATGCAAGGAATTATTTCAATTTTCCTGAATTTGTTAAGATTTACTTTGTGTCCTAATATATGGTCTATTTTAGAGAATGTTCCATGTGCTGCTGAAAAGAATGCATATTCTGCAGCATTTGGATGAAATGTCCTGTATATATCTGTTAGATCCATTCCTTCTGTGACCTCATTTAGTCTAGATGCCTGTCTGTTTGTTTTTTTTTTTTTTTTTTTCCCTCTGGATGACCTGTCAATTGATGAGAGTGGGGTGTTAAAGTCACCCACTACCACTGTGTTTGGTGTTATCTGTGACCTTAGTTCTAATAGTGTTTGTTTGATGAATTTGGGAGCCCCCATGTTAGATGCATATAAGTTTAGGATTGTAATATCCTCCTGTTGGAGTGTGCCCTTAATCAATATAAAGTGAACTTCCTTATCTTTTTTGACTAACATTGGACTGAAGTCTACCTTGTCAGATATTAGGATAACAACACCTGCTTGTTTTCTAGGCCCATTTGCTTGGAACACCTGTTCCAAAATTTTCACCCCAAGATAATGTCCATCCTTTGTAGAAAGGTGAGTTTCTTGGAGACAACAAATTGTAGGATCCTGTTTTTTAGCCCAGTCTGCAAACCTATGTCTTTTGGTTGGGGCATTGAGGCCGTTGATATTAAGAGGTATTATTGAAAGGTGTGTATTTATGTTTGCCATTTTGTGTGTGTGTGTGATTCCAGTTCTACCTTTGCTCTCTTGTGTTAATTAGTATTTGAGTATTGCTTGTTTTTTCCAGGTTCCTTATATGTGTGCTTTTCCTTTTCTTCAGCATGGAGGATTCTATCAAGTATTTTATGTAGAGCTGGCTTTGTCTTAAAATACTCCTTTAACCTGCTTTTGTCATGGAATGCCCTTATTTCTCCATCTATTTGAATGGATAGCTTTGCAGGATAAAGCAACCTTGTTTGACAGTTGTTATCTTTCAGAACTTGGAATACATCACTCCAAGCCCTTCTGGCTTTTAAAGGTGTGTTGAATAATTCACTTTAATCCTGATGGGCTTGCCTTTGTAGGAAACTTGATTTTTCTCTCTAACTGCTTTCAATATTTTGTCTTTGGAAGTTTGATTATAATATGGCAAGAAGAGTTTCTTTCCAGGTTTTGTCTGGTTGATGTTCTAGAAGCTTCCTGTATGTGCATAGGCACCTCTTGCCCAATTTGGGGGAATTTTTCTTCTATGATTTTGTTGAGGACGCCTACTATGCCTTTGGAGTGGAATTCTCCTCCTTCTACTATGCCCTGAATTCTTATATTTGATCTTTTCATAGTTTCCCGAATATCTTGAAATTCCCACTCATACTTTTCAATAACTTCATCTGTCTCTTTGTTGGCCTGTATTAGATCTGCCACCTGGTCTTCTAGCTTAGATATTCTGTCCTCTCCTTCATCCATTCTACTGGTGAGATTTTCTACAGAGTTTTTTTTTTTTATTTCATTAACTCTGTTCTTCATTGCTAGTAATTCTGACTCTTTTTTCTTTATTATTTCTATTTCCTTATTTATGTCTTGTATTGCCTTCTTTATTTCATGAAATTGGTGTCCTGCATCTTCTTTGATTCCTTTGATTTCCTCTTTGAGTTCCTCTTTGACTCCTTTGATTTGTTCTCTGACTTCTTTGAACATATTTGCAATCATTCTTTTGAAATCTTTCTCTAACTTCTTCCTCTAACTCTTTCTCACTGGACGTCATTTCCGATGCATTAATACTGCTAGGTGGATTTATATTGTCTTGCTTTTTAGTGTTTCTTGTGTTATAATGTATATATTTTTGCATCTTGGATTAAGTTAATGCTTGGATTTTCTAGCTAGCTGGGTATTCTTCGCTATATCAATTGATTTGATGTTATATATCTTCAGGATAGGCGCTTAAGGTGTTAGGTGTGGCTCTTAAGGCTCTCAGAGTATCTACAAAGGTGTTCCTAGTGGTTGAGTTTCCTTGCTATGGGAGTATTCAAGTAGGCTGAGTGGAATAAAATACAGTTAGATTCTAAAATTGAACTAAACATTGTACACATTCAATCGAAATCAGCACCAAATATTTATGCAAGAGTAGTTATTGTATCAACCAGATCCTCTATCAACAAAGAGGTTAAGATTTCTGGTCTGTTGAGGGATCCAAGTCAGCTTGTGACCAAGTGAGACTGTTCCCTGGTACAATCAATCCCAGTTACCTTGGATGATTTTGCTCTCAGTAAAGTTGCTGGCTGGGTCGTTGGGCTGCTGTCCTGATTTCTGGAGCTGGGCAGTGGTTTTTCCTGCATGGCAAACCGAGGCTGGCAACTATGTCCCTGCAGTTCAGCTCCCCTGCTGCTGGAACCGCTAGTGCTGCTGCTAACGCTTCCACTGCTGGATCTGTCGCCACTGCTGTTGAAGCTGCTGGTGCTGCTGGTGCTGCTGCTGTAGCTGCCACTGCTGGTTCCGCCACTGCTGGGGCCGCTATTGCCAGTGCCGGAGCCGCTGACGTTGCTCCCGGACATTGCTCCTACTTGGGTTCTGCTGTCAGCTCAAGTTGGCGTGCTAGGGTCCCAGAACCACTGCTGTGTTCACTGGAGCTGGACTTAGGCAGTGTGGGAGGGGAGGGAGCTGTAGCTGCTCTAGTTCTCTCGCTGTTCCACATGTTCTTCTACCTCGTGGTCTGCTCTCCGTTGTTCACTGCTGCTCTCCCTTCATGTTTCTTGAGTTGTGGAGAGCTCCAGTTTGAGTGGAAGCTCCCCTCACCTGGCTTTTCCTGTGGCTTGAGCCGAGCCTGGCAGATTTCTGGTACGCCGCCACTGCCACGGTTGGCAGACCTGATGATGCTGCTTTTGCCAGCCTGTGTGGGCTCTGGATCTCTTCTACTTCTCCCCTGCCTTTTCAATTTCCTATACACCTCACTTTTTAGTAAAAGTGTGTATTTTGCTGAGTTTTTTGGTCTTTTTCCCCCCTAGGCTGCTTTGACTTGGTACCTACACTGCCATCTTAACCAGAAGTGTTATTTGTTTTTTGACACAGGGATTTATTCTGTAGCCCAGGCTGGCAGGAAGCTTATAGCAGTTCTGCTGCTTCAGTCTCATGAATAATGAGAACACTGGCATGAACCACCACACCACACACTTGTTAATGGAAATTATAATTTTGGATCTCCACAAATGTTAAGTATTAATATTACAAAGTTTGAGAACAGCAAAGGCTTTTAATAGGAACAATACATCCAAAACTCTTCACTAGGAGGATTGACTAACCTTACCTACTAGTAACCATTTGAGAACATATTCCTTTTTGAGGTCTGACAAGAGCTCAGTGATGTCAAAAGAATGTAATGTTTGCTATAGCTACTATGCAACATGGGTTCCTGATTTTGCTTTCCTAAAGCATTTAGGAACAGGAGCTCATAAAGATAAACCCTTCCTCTGTTCCTTTGTGGTGTATATATACCTTCTAAAACTAAGGACTGTCTTTATCAAGGTCCTAAAACGCATTTCTTTCAAATGTCATCCAAATGGGACTGGGTCTTTATTTCTGTTATCTCTAGAAGGATAGAATCCAAACTTTTGTAATTGCCAGCTAGTAGACATAGTTGGTTCCTTTTACTACCCGTGTCTCATTCTCCCTTCACAATATCCTTTCACTTCTCTAAATTGGAATGTAGTTAAGGTCTTTCTCATGATGTTTTTACCACTTCAGATAACCACCTGCTTGATTTATCTTTTGTCAATTTACTGCACTATTACTGCAGTATACACTTCTCTCCAAATGAGGGTGTAAACACTAGCAAGGTGTTTAAACAGAGCTCTCAGAAGAATGATTTGAGACTAAGAAATTTAAACAAAGACATCGACATCATTGCATAAACTTAATTTTCTCATTCTATGAAGTAAAATTGGGTAAAGAGGCAACTGTAAAAGAAGTAATGGGAGGGATAGGGCAGAATGAATACAGAATATATATTTCTTTACACTGTAGTTCAGAAGTGTTGAAAGAAAACTCTGTTATTATGGGAAATGAATTGAAAGGACATCTACATGGTATCAGAGGGATATATATATATATATATATATACATATATATATATATATATATATATATCCTGATGCATTATCATGGAAAAGGAAGAAAACAAAAGTAAGAAAGAGAGCTAGGGATGTGACTCAGTGGATAAAAGTTAGAAAAAATCTGCCCATTTAAAAATGCAGAATGTAGAACCCCACATGTGTACTTTCCATTATGAAGCAGTACATACATTCACTAAACATGAGCTTAGAGATGATATGATTAATATAATGGGATGAAAATAAAGAGTGTAGATCATAAGTAGTAATATAGTGAGTATAGAAGTGACCTCCTTACTGCGACCAAATACCCACCAGGAGCAGCTAAAAGACAAATAAAAAGGATTAATTTTTGGCTTATAGTTTCAAGGGGGAACTATAGACATTGTAAGAAAAGTTTGGTAAGAGCAGGAAGCTAGCTTACATCATCATATATCAGCAGTAAGGTAGGCACCTACTATGAGCTACCATTGCCTAGTTATGCTGGGCTAGTAAACTTCAAGACTTGCACTTAATAATACATATTCTACAGCAAGGCCCCACCTCCAAAATGCACCACCTGCTGTGAACTAAGTATGAGGCTTAATCAAAAACACCAATGTCTATGAAAGGCATTTTACATTCAAACCACCATACTGAGGATAAGAAAAAAAAAAAAAACAAAACACCTTTAGTCACTGAGACATAAAATGTAAATTATGAACTGGAAAGATGGGTTAAGGGTTAGTGCCTTGCCTGTGAAGCCTAAGGACTCATGTTCAACCTTCCAGATCCCACGTAAGCCAGATGCTCAGTGACACAAGTGCACTAGGTCACATGCACACAAGGTGGCACACACATATGGAGTCAATTGCAGAGGCTGAATGCTCTGGCATGCCAATTCTCTCTCTCTCTCTCTCTCTCTCTCTCTCACACACACACACACACACACACACACACACATGTACATACACACACATACACACTGCCCCCCACATATAAAAAGGCCAGTATGTTGCATAAGCCTCAAAAAAAAAAACAAACCCTCGATTACTTTGTAGAGAAAAACTTCCAACTAATGGTTACATATTCATGGGTGGGAATATAACTGAGAATTCTATGACTACTTAATGCATTCCTTAAATAGCCATATTTGCAACATTAAATAGCTAAGGGAGAATAGCCATTAGTCTTTTCTGTTACTTTTTTTTTGTTTTGTAACAATTATTTGTGCATGATTACATAATTAATACCCAAAAATTTGAAACCAAAATGAAGATACCCAGACATAGTTCATAAAAATGAATGTAAGCCTTCACATACATATCTTGATAATGTATAAAATAGTACAGAGGTTAATGAGCTGGGGGGGAGAATTATGTACCAATATCCCCATATTTTATAATGGAAAGTTGATCAATATTGTCTTAACTGAAACATAATTTGAAAAAGAAACACAACTACTCTAGAACTTCAGTGTTTTCAATAATGTCTTTATTAAGCTTAGAGAGCTTTTTCAATATCTATCTTCTGAAGAAAAGAATCCATTTATTTGATGTGAAATAGATTTTCATCTAGTTTTTTCTTTACTTTTTCCTCTAAGTTAAAATAAAATAAAAGTAGAACAAGCATTTATGTCACAATGTTAAATCATATTAATATAATTAAGCCATTACTCAACTGTTGTTTTTGTTCATTATTATTGATCCAGTATTCCCCAGGTGATTTTTCCTTAGTTTTTATTTCACTTTTAAATAGTGATGGCTAGTTAAACTGAACAGTTACTCATGTATACATATTAAGGCTCAATAATAATATTTTCCAAATCAGTTAGTTGGTACACTGATGTATAAAAATTAATGCATTTAAGAAACTTAAATGTATTTGAAACTAAACATATATATATATATATATCGACTTTACTACTAAACTCATATTTTTCTATTGAATATGTTATTCGTGGTACATGTCACTTACAAAATTTAATATAAAATATAAGTAAGATTCACTTCATATTTACATGTTCTTGAAAAGTCAACTCCATTATATTTCAAATAGGAAACTTGCCCTCTTTAATATTCTACAGTAATAGAGGTCATTTCACTGTTCTGAAATAACATAGATATAGTTCAGTACAATATAAGTTAACTGAATGGCTCTTAACAATTTTATTTCACAGTGTCCATCCTTTTTTTATTATTATTATGAAAGACACAAAACTGTTAGGGGAAATCCAAAAATAAAAATTCTCTATAATCCCAAAAGTAACAGTGTTGAGAAATTGGACCTTTAAAAGATTAGGGTCTCAAGAGAGCTCCTTGGTCATAAATACATTATGATGCATCTGGAGAATAGATTTGTTATTATGGAAATGGATTCTTTACAATCGGATGAGTTCTGATCCCTTTTCTTTTTGTTCACCCATGTTACTGTTTTTGTCATATTATTACCCAAGAAGAGCCACATGTTGGGGCATTATGCACAAAGACATTGACTCTTCCCCATAACTGATGGCTGCCCCACAATGCATGACCCTCAATCACCATGAGGACAACCTACATACCCAATGAGAAGGGTCCCTTTGAAGGGAGACAGGGATGAGGAAAAGGATGATACCAATGTGTGCTGCTTACATACTGAGTATGTCTACAACTAATTAAAAAAAGACAGTGAATAAATCCGTTCTTTTATGCATGGATATATGGTACCTTTCACTGAAGCTTTAAGAATCTTTATCAAAAATTAAGTTGCAGTAGTTGTGTGGTTTTATTTATGATTCTTATTTTCCATATATTGATCTACATTTCTATTTTTGTTCAAATACCATGCTATTTTTGTTAGTATGCTCTGTAGTATAATTTTAAATTAGGTATTGTGATGCCTCCAACATTGCTCCTTTTGTGCAAAATTCCATTGGCTAGTTAGAGTTTTGGTACTTCAAAATTAATTACATTTGTTTATTTATTTATTTCCATGAAAATGTGTGAGTGGTGGTTGTGCACGTGTATATGTGTGTAGGCACATATATTTGTTCACGTGCATATGAATGCGCATAAAGAAATGATTGCTAGAGGTTAACATTTTCTTCCTCAGTCATTTTCTATCTTATTTTCTGAAACAGGTTCTCACACTGAGTCCAGAGCCCACAAATTTGGCTAACCTAACTATCTAGTCAGCCTATGGATCCACCTTTCTTTTCCTCTCAAGCATTGGGATTATAGACATGTGTATCACACCCAGATTTTATATGGGTACTGATCATCCAAATTCAGGTCCTTATACTTGTATTATTTTATGGTTGACATCTCATTGCTGGGAAAAATAAATGACCAAAAGCAGGGAAATAAAGGGAGAGAGTTATTCAGTCTTATAATTCTGAGCATGTTTTATTACAGGAGAGAAAACATGGTAGAGCAGAAGTGGAATATCACATCCTTGTCATAACAGCTGGAAAGTAGCAGCAAGCGGGAATAATAAACGTTATGTTCTGCCTTCAGTGATGTGTATCCTCTTACATGGTTCCCCCTCCCAAAGGCCTTACCATCTGGGGAAAGAATATAAGGCTTAATCACAAACTCAAGTGACTGTTAGGGATATTGCATTCAAACAACCAAATTATGTCCTTTGCCTCATAGATACACTGCTACACCATGATGCAAAATGCATTCAGTTCAACTTTAAAAGTCCCCATTGCTTATATCTTATGTTCCAACATGATTTAACATTTCAAAGTTCAAACAAGACTACAGACAGTCTCTTAATTGTGAATTCTGTAAAACTGAAGCACAAGCTACATACTCACGACATATACAATAGCACAGATTAAAAATTCCTACCTCAAAATAAGGTATAATGAGGACAGATGGAACCAATGCAAGATGGAAAACAAGCCAGGCATACAGCAAATCACTCAGTTCCATGCTGGCATCTAGGAGTTGTGTTGAAGTTTTCCAGGCCTTAAAGGCTTGGAAAATTCCTCTCTTTTAAAATATATTTTCTTTCTTTTTTATTTGAAAGAGAGAGAGAAAGCCAGAGAGAGAAAGAGAGAGCAAGAATAGGCATTACAGTCACTATCCATTGCAAATGAACTCCAGATACATGCACCACCTTGAACATCTGGCTTACATGGGTACTGAGGACATGAGCCCAGGTCCCTAAGCTTTTCAGGTAAGTACCTTAACCACTGAGAAATATTTCCAGCTCCCCAATTCCTCCCTTTGACTTTGCTGTTTTCTTTCCATGCAGATCCACTCAAGCCAGAATATGCATCTGACCTTGGCAGTTACTATGTAGTCCTAGCATCTCCAAAATTCCAGTTCAATGTCATAACTTCAGATGACCTGCTTGCAGCGACCTCAATCCTGCTTACACTTCCATATCTTTGTACACTTCAATGACCTTCTTTTTCATACTTCCAAAACCAGTACCAGGTCGGCCAACAAATTCTTAAATCCAGGGAGAATAAAGAAAATTTTGAAAATCAGGAAATTCCTTCAGCAGTCTTTCTTTAGGCACCTTCCTTTCACAATGCTCAGCACTATTGTCCTAATACAGAGGACTTTCCCCATCGTAAATGGTGGTAGTCTCTTCCACAATTGCAGCTTAATGCTACAGTCTGTTTGCCTGGAATCTGAAAAGCTCACATTTCCTCAGCCCAACACAGTAGTCTATTACTCTTAAAGTAAACTTTGTTCAAGTTCTGAACACACCCAGAAGAACACAACATGACTGCAATATATCACACAAATTGCCTCTTTCCAAGTCTCTACAAAGTCCTTTTCCTGCTCTGAAACCACCACTTACCACAGTTCTCTTTGTATATATGTCTCTCAAACTCACCAGAATGGCTCATCAAGTTTGGCTAACAGCACTACTAGCCTTATTCTCAATCTGAATTTCTGATTCCAACCATATTCCTATGGAAAACCCATCCCAAAAGACTAAAACCCACATGGTCAGGTTCATTGAAGCAAATACCCCACTTCTTTGTACAAATTTTCTGTTGCAGTTAATTTATTTTGCTGGCACAAAACACCCAATCAAAAGCAACCTATCAAAGGAAAGGTTTGTTTCAGTATTGAGGGGAAGTTTCATCATGGGAAGACAAATGTGTCAGCAGAGGTTAGACATCATCTCTTGTCACAGAAAGTTATCATCAAATTTGAGAGTGCTCTGAACACCTAGTGGGCTGGAATAATAAACCTCAAAGTTAGCTTCCAGTGACATACCTCTTCCAGTACAGCTCCATCATCTAAAGGCTCTACCAGTTGGGAATTAAGTATAAGGCATGACCAATATGTGAAGCTATGGAGAGCCTTTCACATTCAACCTACCATGTAGCATTCACTTTACCTAGTAAGCCATCTCTAGATCCCCTGTCTATATGAGTTTCAGATTATTTTTTCTTTGTCTGTAAAGAATATTGTTATGGGGTCTAGTGTTGCACAAGTAAGACCACCAACTCACAGGACATGAGGAAACCTTTTATTGAGTAAAATAAAGATAGAAAAAGGAAACAAAAAAAAGGACAGTCTGGTATACCAGGGCCTCACTCCAGATTCTGAGTGAAAAGTCATGAACTGTTAGGAGTGTCAGTTTTTATAAAAAAGAAACATGTTGGGAATTAAGCCATAAATCACAAGTTACATGTGATTATTACAGCCACAAAGGTAAAAAAATAATGGAACTTGCATACAGATCTGTTGGTCAGTTATAGGAAGCATTACCTGGGAGGTGTGAGGTAGGCCTGTGACCAGGGGTCTCACTTACCTTAAAGAGTTTGCTTAACAATGCAGGCTCCAGGAAATGTTGTTTATTCCAGCAGAGCCTCTTGTTTACCTGCTATTAGCAGAGCCTCCTGTTTGCCTTTAACAGAGCCTCCTGACTTTTATATTTCTCTAGGCTAGGTTTAAAGAAATGTAGAGAAATATAACATTTTGCTCTCTTTACAGTATCATTCAAATTTTGATGCAGATTACATTGAACATACTGATTGCTTTTTAATAATATAAACATTTACAATATTGTGTCTATTAATTCTGCAGATCTGGAATTATTGATCATCTTTCCAATTTCTAGTGCCTTCTTATTTTCTTTGATTTTTTTAAAGATTTATTTTTATTTATTTATTTGATATAGAAGGAGGTGGGAGTGAGTGAGAGAGGAAGAGAATGGGCACACCAGGGCCTCTAGCTACTGCAAATGGACTCCAGATGCTATTGCCACCATGTGCATCTGGGTTACATAGGACCTGGAAAATCAAACCTGGGTCCTTAGGCTTCATAGGCAAGTGCCTGAACCACTAAGCTATTTCTCCAGCCCTTCTTTGGTGTTTAAAACTTCCTTTGTGGAAGTCATTCATTTATCATAGCTCAGGAAACAATGAAGAATTAACAGATGGGATTGTTTAAAATTAAAATTTTTCTGCATAGCAAAGCAAACAATGGAGTAAAGAGAACCAACAGAAAGGGAGCTCTTTGTCAGTTATACTCCTAGCAGAGAATTTTTGTGACTGTAATATAGAATGTTTGATCTCCAGCCCGTGGTGCTATTTGGGAAAGTTGTCGAAGTTTTAGGACGTATACCTTTGTTGAAGGAAGTGGGTCACTAAGGGTGGGCCTTAAGGTTTCGTGGCCTGGCCTAACTTCCTGTTCATTCTCTGTTTCCTAACTGTAAACACACGGTGGACAGGTCTGATCCCCTTCTGGCCTGCCATGCATTCCATTCCATGATGAAATGTATCCTTTCAGGAACTGTAAGCAAAATTAAACATGTTCCTTTCTTAAGTTGCTTCTGTTAAGTTATTTTTCCTAGCAATGATAAAATAACTGATATATGTGTTAATATTTATATTGTATAAATAACTCAAAAAATTAAATAGAAAAATGCAAACAATCCTATGGTTAAATGGGTAAGTGAAATGAACATATAATTCTCAAAAGAAGAATCATAAATAACCAATAAACATAATTTTAAACACTTAAACATCCTTAACCATCTAAAATGCAAATTCAAACTCCACTGAGATTGTATCTCATTTTAGTAAAAATGCATGTAATTAAGAAAATAAATAAAAACAAATACTGGTAAGGATGTGGGTAGAAGAGAATCCATGTGCATTGGTAATGGGAGTATAAATTGGTATAGCCATTATGAAAGCTAGTGTGAAGGTCCCTCATTAAGCTAAAAATGAGAATTCTATATAGTCCAGCTATAGCATTCTTAGGCCTGTACAAAATAGAATTTAACTCAGCATGCAGGTGAGCTACCACATAGCCATGATGAAGAAAGATATTGTGTCACTTTGAAGAAAATAGATGGAACAGTAGATCGTTTTGATAAGCTAGATTCAGAAAGCCAAATTATTACATTTTCTCATATATTTGTCCTAGATTCTATATATGTATATACATTAATAATTTCTGTGTATAATACATAAAAGTATAAACAAGATTATGTTGTGTATAGAGAGATACATATGATTAAAATATCTGATGTATTTTTTAATTTCTTTGCTTTTTAAATGTTTTAATTAACAAGTTCCATGATTATAAAAAATACCCCATGGTGATACCCTCCCTCCCTCCACTTACCCCTTTGAAACTCCACTCTCTATCATACCCCCTCCCCATCTCAATGACTCTCTCATTTACTTTTAAAATTTTTTTATTTAATAAATTGTTTTGTATTCAGTAAATACATCTCATTTACTTTTGATGTCTTGATCTTTTTCCTCCTTTTATGATAATCTTATGCAGGTAGTGTCAGGCACTGTGAGGCCATGTATATCCAGGCCATTTTGTGTCTGGAGGGAGCATGTAGTATGGAGTCCTGCCCTTCCTTTGACTCTTACAGTCTTTCCGCCACCTCTTCTGCATTACACCCTGAGCCTTGGAAGGTGTGATAGAGATATTGCAGTATAGAGCACTGTGGTAATTTTTTTCCATCACCATGATACCTTATGAGTTGTCCCAAGGTCACTGCCATCTGAAAAGAGAAGATTCTCAACCAAAAGTGAGTGTAGCATTAATATAAGGGTGTGATCATTAACAGAAGTCCTTACTGGGCAGTTTGATAAGCATAGTATATACACATTTGGCCAGACAACAGGAGATATTACACCCCTAGGGCTTATGACTACCCCTGTTTTAAGTATTAAGTTTCAGGGATGTATTTCCTTCCCATGGAGCAGGCCTCCAGTCCAATTATAGGGCAGTTGGTTTCCACCATAATAAACATGCCACTATTGCACCCATTGGCTCATTTGGCCTGGCTGGCCAATTATCAGGCTTGCAGTGTACACTGATGAATATCTTCACTGGTGATTTCTCTTTCTCCCATTGAACTGCATGCAGAATGGCTTCTTCCAGCTTTCTGTCAGCTGGTCTACATGGTGGAGGTTAGCAGCTCAGTTCCAGCAAGATTTCTCAGTGCCCTTGCAGCCCAAGTATATGGAGAGGGGGGCACTTAATAGGATGGTATTGTATATATTTAAGTAGAAGAATAGATTAATGACGGTGAAAAGGCCCAAAATGTGGTCTGGGGAAGAGGTTGAGTAAAGGAAAGGTGGAGGGACAGCTAATCAAAGTCTAAGAGGATATAAATAAGACATATGTAATCCTACTTTTTTGACAATGGAACACTCAGGAGCTGTAGATTGTTGCCAGAAAATTTTCAGTGACAGGGATGGGATATCTTCAAGTGAGTTGTTGACAGGGAGATCCCTGATGCCCCCAAAACATTATAGGTTGTTGCCGAGGCCCTTGTTTAACCACCAGGAATAGAAAGTAAGACCCTATTGCTGAAGACTCTTTGCTTTTTTGAAGTAGGTTCTCACTTTAGCTCAGGCTGATCTGGAATTCACTATGTAGTCTCAGGTGGCCTCAAACTCATTGCAATACTCCTATCTCTGCCTCCCAAGTGAGGGTATTAAAGGTGTGTGCCACTACATCCAGCTCTGATATACATTTAAACAATATTTTATTTTTTCTATTTATGAGAGAGAGAGAGAGAGTGAAAAAATATGGGCTTTTCAGGGTCGCTAGCCACTGTAAACAAACTCCAGAAACTTGCACCACCATATGAATCTCTCTTATGTGGGTTCTGTGGAATTGAACCTGATATATTTGAATAACAAGTCTATGAAACAAGTATGTGCAATGAATATTTGAAATGTACAATGCTATTTTTAAAAATGATTTACTTATATGTTAATGCACATGTAATGAATATTATTGGAATACACTTTTCATTGCTTGTTCACATTACATGAGACAAGTTAATTTTAGCCCTTCACATGTTTCACATTTTCATATCTTTGACAAAGCATTGGTGTCAGATATTTGTGTCCCCCAGTGAAGTATATCTTGTCATTTGATTGCCTCATTTGGTGTCAGAACTTGTGTATTGATTTCATATGGGACAGAAGGTATGAATAAGGGAAAGACTTGATAGTTATTTGCATATCTAAGCTTGTCCTAATGGACTGGTTACTTTTTAAAAATTAATTTGATTTATATGATAGAGAGAGAAGAGACTGGGTGTGCCAGGGCCTTCAGCCACTGCAAATGAACCCCAGACCACATGCACCACCTTGTGCATCTGGCATATGTGGGTCCTGGGGAATTAAACCTGTGTCCTTTGGCTTGGCAGACCAATGCATTAGCCACTAAGCAATCTCTTCAGGTCTGGGTTGCTTACTTTTGAAAGCCAGAAACATTATTGTAACAAAACTTGTGAGAGGTTACTGAATGCCAAAGATTGGAGGCTATCTAGACATGTAAGTTCTGAGAGACTTCCAGATGCTTGTGACTGAACAACAACAATGATGAAAAAAAATGTAGAGTAGAATAATTATTGCCAAGGATTGGGAAGGCAGTTGGAAACTGTTGGCCAAAGTTTGCAAAATCTCTCTTGGAAGAAATATGTTCCAGAAGTCTATTGTATAATAAAGTAATTATAGTTAATAAAAATGACTCGTGTTATTGAAAATTGCTGAGTATATTTTTACTTATTCTTACCACAAAGAGATATGTCTATGTGGTAATGTATGCTTTAGCTTGTTAAGGTCACACTCTAGTCCAGAATGTCCTAGAATTCACTACTGGCCTCAAATTCACAGCAATCCTCCTACCTCTGCCTCCCCAAGTGCTGGGATTAAAGGTGTTCACCACCATGCCAGGTAAAGTTATTTATCCTATAACTTCCTGTATTTACAAAATAAGTACTCTTTCTATGGCTTTGAATAATTAGCTGTATCATGTTCATTTACAAATGTTAAAATTTCCTTTTCTGGGGAAATGTTAATAATTCCAAAATCTGCTTAGTTTTTCTTATATCATCAAAGTGTTGTGACTAGGTTATGTTCAGGCTAATTCATCTTCCTGAAACTTAACTTTCTTGTTAAAAATATGGTGTTGAGAGACTGTCCAGCCATATGAATGATTTCCTAAAGTCTTGATTTACTAGACAAAGTGTGGTTTTATGAACTACCAATGTCCTACTTCAGCTGAGAGCAGGTATTTTAATTGTATTCCATACTGACTGTGGCCAAATCTTTAATATAAGAAGCTTCTCATTGAGATTTGTTTTTTGGCACATTAATGTTTAGAAAGTGAAATATCTAAAAGATGGCTTGGCATAGTACTGATAAAGGTGTCAAAGTTACCCTCCTACCCAGTTTATTAATAAAATGTTACTGGCCTAGAGCCAAGCCTACTAATTTCCACAAATATTTTCTTACCATTATGGTAGCCATGAATATCTGAAAGAGACCAGTTACAAACTCATAGGCCTAACATGTTTGTTATATCCCCTTTATTGAAAATTCATTTGCTGATTTGATACATATATGAAATGACTACCAAAGGCAAATGCATTCAAGGCTTGGTCCACAATACACTGGTGTTCAGAGATGGGATCCTGAAGGGTGATTTGAACATAAAGAAACTGATTCACTAATGGAGCAATCCATCAATAAATTCATACCTGAATGAAATACTAGGAATTGGGGGCTAGTTAGAGGAAGTAGGTTATTGTCAGGGGATCCTGGAAGGATGTATTTTATCCTCTGCTGGTAGTCAGGTCTTTTTTTGCATCCTGGTTTCCATAAAATAAACAGTTTTCCCGTGCCATATAATCCTAGTTATGATATTTCCACCATCCTTGCTTCAGATCTAAAACCAATGGAGCCAGCCCACCATGGACTCAGACCTATGTCATAATAAACCAAAATATATCTTGGCTCCATTATGCTGATTTTCTCAATTTTATTTTTTAGAGGTTGGGTCTCCTTCTAACACAAACAGAACTAGAATTCACTATGTAGCCTCAGGCTGGCCTTGAACTCAGTGCAATCATTCTTACCTCTGCCTCTTGAGTGCTGCAATCAAAGGTATGCACCACCATGCCTGGTTTTCTCAGATATTCTATCATAACAACAAAAAATTACACTACTAACCTTTGAATTATAATCTGTGTATCCTATATCACTTGTAAAATGGCAACATCATGTCATCAGTTTTGAGTGAAATATATATATATATATATATATATATATATATATATATATATATAATATGTATATGTATATATATATATTTATACAATCAGATATATAATGTGATATGCTTTTGACTATATTGTTTCTATGTAATTTGGAATAGGAAAATGAAAGCATATCAAGTCAAGTTTGATAGAATAAGACACCTCTTATTAAGGAATACACTTAGTTTATACCCCTTACTAGTGTATAACCAATTATGGATGAAGTCTGTAATTGGAAACAAACTGCTTTAACCTGGTGAATCTATACATACTTTACTTTTAACTGCTAAAATTAAGCATGGATAAATATAGTAGATATTATTCTATAAATTTGTAACTTTGAGATATGATATCTTCTCAATTTCATTCTTGTGAATTGTAACTTTGATCAAATCATTGTGGAAGAAGTAAAATCTATGGCTATGTAATGTTAAAGCTGGCACTTCAATGTAAATGTGTGGCAGTCTCAGAATATAGCACATTATAGACTGATAAAGAAGCAAGATCTGATTAAAACAGAGTATTACTTGAAGCTCAAGTGTTTATCATGGTAACAGCTCAGAATGTAATAGCATCCCTGTAAATATTGTGCTCTTTCACTATTAGACTTATGGTGAGCAGCGAAATAAAACTAACCTGTGACACAAAGTATTTTTGAGCTATATCTTACAGGAAAGTTTCAAGTGAACTTTTCTTTGATAAACAGATAATAGGAAAAACTGCAGATCATATAATTTGGAATAATCAATGCATTTAGAAGCAAAAATTCAGGTATGCCCTATGTAATACTTAAAAAATTAGAGAAACAAAGTGTGAGATTGGCTTTTCTTAGTAGTTATAAAAATTCACTTAAGCGGGCTAGAGAGATGGCTTAGTAGTTAAGTGCTTGCCTGTGAAGCCTAAGGACCCTGATTCGAGGCTCAATTCCCCAGGGCCCATGTTAGCTAGATGTACAAGGTGGCACATGCATCTGGAGTTCGTTTGCAGTGGCTGAAGGCCCTGGTGTGCCCATTCTCTCTCTCTCTCCACATACATACACACACACACACACATGTATATATTTATATCTGCCTCTTTCTCTGTCACTCTCAAATAAATAAAAATAAAAATAAATCTAAAAAAGTCAGTTAAGGAATACTAGCATTTAAGGACAGCAATCTCTATACTAGCAAATCTCTGTAATTGAATAAATTACATATGAAATTAACTAGCTATTAAATGTTCAAGTGTAAAACTGACTATATATTGCTCCTGGTTTCTCAGAGAAAAATAGATTTAGAAGTCAAGATCATAATCACTAATTTGTGGTGGTTTGATTTCTTGAGTCCCCCATAAACTTAGGTGTTCTGAATGCTACGTTTCCAGCTGATGGAGATTTGGGGATTAACACCTCCTGGAGGGAATGTATTGTTGGAGTGAGGTTATGGGTATTATAGCCAGTTTCCCCAAGCCAGTGTTTGGCACATTCCCTTATTGCTATCGTCCACCTTATATTGGCCAGCGGGGGGATGTCCATCCACCCTCTGCTCATACTATCGTTTCCCCTGCCATCATGGAGCTTCCCCTCAAGACTAAGCCAAAATAAACCTCTTAATTACCACAAGCTGCTCTTGGTTGGGTGATTTCTACCAGAAATGCAAACTTTATTTCACCAGTAAAGTGGCACCAAGCAGTGGGATTGCTGCTAGACACCTGACTATGTGGCTTTGGCCTTTTGGAGCTAATTTTCAAGAGGAATGTGGAAATTTGAAACCTTGGCCTAAGAGATGCCTTGCAGTGCTGTAAGTACGGCTTGATGGACTATTCTGGTGAGAGTTGAAAGACCTGAATGCACAAAGAACTATGGACTGTGAGGTTTGGCTTATGAGAGTGAGAGAGAGCTTTGCTTAGACTGGGCTAGCAGTTTGTGTGAGAAGCTTGCTGTTATACCCATGTCCTGAAAAGTTGTGCAGGGTTGCTTTGCATAGAAATGAACTGGTGTGAGCAGAGACTTGTTGCTGGTTAGCATTATAAGACCTGGAATTGTTGGACTTGAAGCTACAGAGTTTGATGTTTGCCCTGTTTAGATCTTGTATTGGTTGAATATTTCTTTGCTATGCCCAATTCCATTTTTGCAGTGTGTTATTCTGTACCATTATGGGTATTAGGGGAGATTTTTTGGTATTATGGCTCAGTTAAAAGATGTTGGACTATGGGAATGTATGAACATCATTGGAATTGATTTAAAAAACTATGGAGACTTTTAAAGTTGGATGAATGCATTGCATTTAACATCATGGATGGTTATCAGTTTATGGGGGCCAGAGGTGGAATGTGGTGGTTTGGTTCACGTGTCCTCCATAAACCTAGGTGTTTTGAATACTAGGTACCTAGGTGATGGATATTTGGGAATTAATGTCTCCTGGAGGGACTGTATTGTTTGGGGTGGGCTTATGGGTATTATAGCCATTTTCCCCTTGCCAGTGTTTGGCACACTCTCCTTTTGGTATTGTCCACATGATGTTGGCCAGAGGGTGATGTACATGCTCTGCTCATGCCATCATTTTTCCCGCCATCAAAGAGCTCCCGCCCTTGAGCTTATAAGCCAAAATAAAACAATTTTTTTCTCCAGAAGCTGCTCTTGGTTGGGTGATTTCTACCAGCAATGAGAACCTGACTTCAACACTAATTAAGCTGTATAATATAAGGTTTTTTTCAGCCTCAAGTGCATCGTAATCACCTAGCGGGCTTGTAAACACACACAGTGATGGGTTCCAATCCAAGAACTTGTGATTTATTACATGTGAGGTGGGGGTCTTAGAACTTTCAGTGTTAAACAGTTTGCAAGAAATGCTGAGGCAAACTTGGAAAACTACTCCTCCTGGCATATTTTGTGAGAAAGAACTGAGGGACCCTGACTCTAACTTGATTGTTCTAAATGTTTTACAATATCAATATGAGATTAAAAATGCTAAAGTTACTTAAAAATCAGGTAAGAAGTTGTAAACACCCTTTTACCCACACATGATATAAAATAATTCTTTAAAATATCATTGGGATCATGAGATTAGCATTTCAAATAGCTGATGTGACCTCATTGTATAATCATAGCACTATTAGAATTCATGTTACAAGAGAAGAACAAGGCCAATTATCATCTTGTCCAATTGAAGTTTCAAAAAGAGAATATAGTTTAAAAATTGCTTTTATCAGGGTTTCCATCTAATTATCTAGAGCTCAAACCATGTGCACATACACTTATTTATGAATAACTTGACACTAATTTTTAGTGTTTTTGAATGCATAATATGAAAATAAACTACATTTATTTATTGAAACAGTGTGTGTGGTAGGTGGGTGATACAGTTAGACATTAAACATAGTGCTATCATCTATAGGAAGTTTGTATTGTTGTTGCTAAATAGAGAAAATTATATGTTGACAAGAAATATTTGTCTATAAATGTTGATCATGTTTAAAAGAAAACTTTAGGATTTCAGTGACCCAGTTTAAATATGCAATGTTCCTAATCCTCTAAATTTACCATGGATTTGTGTTACAAACTAGAATGTTACAGGAAATAATTCCATATCCAAATGTGTGCCATCACTGAATCAGACCAAATTCCATTATAAAGTCCAGTAAGTCAATGTCAGGCATGGAATAAAACCAAAAAAAAAAAAATTAAAGCATGAAATCTTTATGTACTCTTACTCAAAGGACTGTTTCATTTTTCAAGATTTTCTAGTGGAATGATAAAACATTGAAAACATATTCCAGTTAATAAAGTCAGAGGCAAATGAAGATAATATTGAAAGTTAATTCCATACATAGTATTATGGATAGCAAGAGTGGGGCAGGTTGAAGATAGGATAATGACCAAATGGTATCCAATACTAAAGAAAATCCTAAAATAACATAAAAAATTAGCATATGCTATTTATACAAGAGAGAATTGCAATATAAACAAGAACCGAATTATTCTTCTCAGTAACCCCCCCCCCGCCAAAAAAAATTGTTGTGATGTTTTCAGCTTTGTGAAAGAAAAGGGGAAGCTAAGAGAATTCAAGGAAATATTATAGGAAACATATATAGATAAGAATAGGTTTTATTAGCTGCAATTGAATAAAAAACCTTACATCAAATACAAGTAAAGGAGATAATATACACATTTCCTCAGTAACACAACATTAAACCAGTAGGTAAGATAGACTAAGCACTATAGTGGGGCACCATATCAATGCCTAAGATATTTCCTTGGCTTCACTTCTATGATTCCTTAGTGCGTAATAACATTAAATACATTATATGAGGAGCAAAAGACATAGCAGAGTGGTTAAAAGTATTTGCTTGCACAGCTTGATGGCTTTGGTTCAATTCCCCAATACCCACATAAAAGCAGATGCACAAAGTGTCACCTGTATCTAGAGTACATTTGCAATGGCAAGAGGCACTGGAGCATCCATTCTCTCTGTCTCTCTGTTTCTCAAATAAATGAATAAATCAAATAAACAGAGGCAATATTGTTTGGGCTTTATAGTAGATATGGTAAGAATGTGTTAAGTGATTTCACCACATATAAAATGTTTAAAATAGCTTCAATCACATAATCTCCCAAAATTGCTGCCAAACTACAGCAGTGATAGTGTTGATGAAATTGTTTTGCAACTCAGGGAATTTGGAAAGTTTATTTCAGGTGCTTATTAACATCAACAGATAAATGATAATACACACATTTGTTCAAAGTAAAAAGCTTTTCTAAGGCTTCAGTAATACATCAAAACATTGTGATGGGCACCTGGGTTGATTCCAGTTTTTTAGCTAATATAAATTGAGCAGCTATAAACATGGATGAGCAAATTTCTCTGAACTGAGATATGGAGCTTTTAGAGTAAATGCCCAGTAAAGGAATAACAGGGTCTGTTGATAACCATATTCATCCTTCCATAGTGGTTGTATCAGCTTACATTCTCAACAACAGTGAATGAGTGTTCCTATCTTTTCACAGCCTCACAAACACTAGTTTTCATTTAATTTTTTTATTATTTATGTACAAAATGTATACAGCATATTGGTTCCATTATTAGACTCCTCCCTTCCCTCCTACCTCTGCAGAGACCCTCCTCATTGGGGAATATGACTTATGCATCATGGGGTTAGCCGTCAGTTATGGGTAAGAGGCAATGTCTCTGTGCATAATGACCCAAAGTGTGGCTCTATCATTCTTTCCGCCCCCTCTTCCACAAATTTCCCTGAGCCATTTGGGTTCTTTTCAGGTCTGCTTCAGTGATGAGATCTTGGGAGCCTCTGTGTCTCTGGATATCTGGTTTGATAGGGGTTGAGTGTTTTCTGTGTCTATCTCCTTTGCCCTTATGCTGGTACCAGGTTTACCAACAAAGTAACACTCTTGTTTATTTCCCCAATTATTCTTAGTTTCAGCCATGGCCCTTTTTAGGTATTATAGGCTGATTCTCTTCTTAGGTTCTGTGTCTATCTGAAAAATAAAAGCAAATCCTCCTATGGAGAGTAAAGTTAGCACAAGATAAATGGGATAACCATTGTTTATTTTAGAGAGAATTGAATAGGTGTAGTCCCTCCTGTAGCCCACAGTTGTTGGGAGCTTGATAATGGAGAACAGGCTCATTTTTGGATCTGGTTCTGACTTGTTTCCCTGCTCTAGCTATTGATCCCATTCCACTGAGCAGGTCATTTAGCCAAATCAAGAGCAGTTGAGCTGTGCGAGATAACACATGCCTTTAATCCCACTTGGGAAGCAAAAGTAGGAGGATTGCCATGAGTTCAAGGCCCCCTGAGACTACATGGTGAATTCCAGGTCAGCTTGGGCTACAGTGAAACCCTACCTCAGGACAAAAAAAAGAGCAGTTAGTTTCCCACCATGGCTGTGTGCCACTATTGCACTTGTGTGAACATCATGTGAGGTTGTTGCTGCTGAGTAGCATAGTTACTCATGAGTTACTTGGACAGATATCTGTTATTTTACCACAGTTGCTCATGTTGCACCTTCTGGAACTAGACAAACTGTCTGGAGACTGACTCTCTTCCATATTCTGCTTATTAGATTTATTTAATGTTTGCTATCGCTACTGGGGTAAGGTGGAATATTATCATTGTTTTAATTTGCATTTTCTTAATGGTTTTGGAGGTTGAATATTTTCTTAAATGTGTGTTAGCCATGTGAAATTCTTCCTCTGAGAACTCCCTATTTAGTTCTCTGTCCCACTTTTGGAGTGTGTTGTTTGATTTTTTTTAGTGTTATTTTATTTTATTTTAGTTCTCTGTAGATGCTAGATATTAAGTTTCTGTTAGTGGTATAGTTGCCAAAGATTTTTCTCCCATTCAGTGGGTAATCAATTGGCTGTATTTATGGTATGTTTGTTCATGAAAAAGCTTTTTAGCTTCATGAGAACCCATGTGTTGAGTGCTTATTTAATTTCCTGGGATACTGGGATTTTTTTTCAGGAGGTTTTCCAAGTCTTATATCATGTAGCGTGCCTCCTGTTTTTTCATCTGATATTTGAAGAGTTTGAGGTCTTATATTGAGGTTTTTAATACATTTGGATTTGAGTTTGTGTATGGAAAAATGAGTGCATCTAATTTCATTTTTCTACACATGGTTATCCTATTTGACTCAGAAGCAAACAACTTGATGTTATGCTCATACAAGTGCAATAGTGGCACACAGTCATGATGGGTAACCAACTACTCCTGAATTGGTTAAAAGATCTGCTCAATGGAAAGGAAACCATATCTGCAACTAGATAACAAGTCAGTACCATATACAGATAATGATTCTGCTTTCCATTGTCAAGATCCCACTAACCTTAGACTATAAGAAGGTCTAAATCCTTTTAACTCTCTCTAAATTAATAATAGTTATCCCATTTAACAGGTGTTGACTTCATTCTCCTTTGGAGAATCTGCTTCTCTTTTTCAGACAGAAGCTGGACCTGAGGAGATAAACAACCCAGTGCACTCCATCCTGGCCACAGCTGAAACCACAGAGGAATTGTGTAAATGAAGAGTGCTGTTTTCTTAGTTAAGCTGATATCAGCACAAGGGTGATGGGAAAAGATACTGAAGACACTCATCACCTACCAAACCTGAGATCCAGAGGCTTCTAAGTGCTCATCACTGAAGTAGACTTAAAATGCTCCCTGCATGGCTCAGGGAATTTTGTAGAAGAGGGGGCAGAAAGATTGTTCGACACAGAAGTTGGGACATTTTGCACAGAGACATTGTCTCTCCCCTGCCATAATGCATGACTCACATTCCCTATCAGGTTGATCTGCATCCCCAATGAGGAAGGCTTCTTCAGAAAAGGGGCATGGAGGAGGGAAAGAATGGTACTAACATGTGATGTTTACATACAAAATATGTCCATATCTAATATTAAAAAAATGACTCATAAAAACATGCTTATATGCAAATACTAAGTTGTAGTGATGTTAAGGACTTGAGATCTGGGCTTAAGAGCAAGAGCTTCAGCTAATTCTTCTGTAGTCAAGTCAAGCTCTGAAGCTCTGGGTGTGAAGTGGTAAATATTTGTTGTGACTTTCTTACTTTCTCCTTCTGTCTCTGTGACTTCATTATGACTCACTCAGCTGACTCTTTAGTGAGGTGTATGGCCTTGAATGCTCCATTTTTGTCATATTCATAGATAGTTTAGCACTGTCTTTTCTGAGCCATATTTTCCTGTAGTTTCCATTTTTAAAATTTGCCATTAATTTTTAGCTTCCTTGGTCAATAATACTTATATAAATTTTTATGAGCTAGATATAATTAAATTATAAATAACACTAAATTAATAATATTGATAATTTCACAAAACTATATAAACATTAAATGTATTTTATGAATATATATATAATATTAGATTATATATATATATATATGTATGTGTGTGTATGTATATGTATATATATATATATATATATATATATATATATATATATATATATACACATACATACATACACATTAGATCATTAGATTGCTTGCCCTAGTATTCACAGGACCAGGGCCCTGGGTTGGATACTAAGCATGATATAAAATAATTTGCATAGTGGTACACACCAGTAATCCCAGTGATTACATAAGTTGTGGTCCAGTCTGGGCTACATGAAACCCTTTCTCAGAAAAAAAAAATACAGGCGGTCTTTGACTGAAGAGGAGACCTGTGTCATGTTTGAAAAGATCTTTAAATACATCAGGGAGAACCTGCAGCTGCTGGTGGACACCTACTGCTTCCGGCTGCACAACGACCGCATGTACAGGAATAAACTCGTGTCACTCGGGACCTGCTTTGAAAAATTCACAAAGACCCACAAGCTCCACTTGCACGTTACAACTCTGGATTACCTTGTTCCTTATGCCAACTATAAAGTGTGGATAAAGCCTGGAGCAGAGCATTCCTGCCTGTATGAAAACCATGTGTTGATATCTGGTCTGGGTCGAATCACTGAAAACACATCTCAATACCAAGGGATGGTGGTGTA
The DNA here is from genome assembly GCF_020740685.1 of Jaculus jaculus. Taxonomy (NCBI): domain Eukaryota; kingdom Metazoa; phylum Chordata; class Mammalia; order Rodentia; family Dipodidae; genus Jaculus; species Jaculus jaculus. The sequence continues at coordinate 22,996,536 of NC_059125.1, forward strand.
CTCCATGGCAGACATTCCTTTGTGTTTTGGAGTGGCAGCAAAGTTGACACAAGATTTCAGGAAAGTTGACCCCATGGCGATTGTGGTATTTCATCAAGCAGACATTGGAGAATACGTACAACATGAAGAGACACTGAGTTAAAACAAAGTCATTGCAAAGATTTGCAGTTGTGTGGAAAGACCTAACTTTGTCTCCTGTGTATGCAAATGTCATCATCAATGTAGAATTTTGTCAGGACTTCCATCTCCATGGAGACTTCTTAGTTTAATATCCCATTGCTGACTATTATAAGCTGGGTTCTTTCTATACAGAAGTGGCTCAGAAATACTATTTCAAAAAAGCCAGGCATGGTGGCACACACCTTTAATCCTAGCACTTGGGAGGCAGAGGTAAGAGGATTTTTGTTTGATGCCACCCTGAGACTACATAGTGAATGGCAGGTCAGCATGAACTAGAGCAAGACCCTACCTCAAAACAACAACACAACAAAAAAATCTACCCTGAGAATACAGAGTGAATTCCAGGTAAGCCTGGGCTAGAGTGAGACCCTACCTCAAAAAAAAAAAAAATAGCCCGTCCAGAGGCAGAGGCACAAGGATCATGCTGCAAGGCCACCTTGGATATATCTGTCTAGCCTGGCTACATAGTGAGGCCTTGCTTCTAAAGGAGGAGGAAGGACATGGGGTTTCAAATCTCTTGTGTGACTAAATAGAATATTTTTTATTATCTATCTGGATCATTTTTATATTTGAATTGGAAGACTTGTTCTAAATTGTTGAAGTGAGGACAAGAACAGTTTTATTGTTATCTGTGATAATGCTTGATTTCTAGACTCATGAATTTTCTGTTATTTATATCATGAAAGATAAATATTGCCATATAAGAAGAGTGGGCCATTCCTGGGATTTTACTAATAAAATTTAGCTAAAGTAATAATTGCAATTTATTTAGCTTGTTTTTCTATATAGTAAGTAGAATGGGGAAAAAAGTTGGATTCAAACCTCAGTTCTGCAACCTACCAGCTATATGGCCTTAGATTAGTCAAGTTTCCATTCAAGTTTACTATGCTTCATTTTCTTTTCTTAACTGTGTAAAAACAAAGCTGAAACAGTGTTAATTGTCAAGCTAAGAATGGTTTTCAGAATTAAAAGTAAGGAACCAGGGCTGGAGAGATGGCTTAGTGGTTAAGGTGCTTAACTTTGAAGCCTAAGGACCCAGGTTCAGTTCTCCAGTACCCATGTTAGCCAGCTGCACAAGGTTGCACATGGGTCTAGAGTTTAAGTGCAGTGGCTGGAGGTCCATTCTCATTCTCTTTATCTGCCCCCCCATACATACATATAAATATTAAAAAAAAAAACCTGCAGGGTCTGGAAGTATCTAGCATAGTGCCTGGCAAATGATTGGTGCTGAAAAATACTAAAAGTTTTTTTTTTTTTTTTTATATTAAACATTGCTGTTACTAAGAAAAAAAAAAAGCATGTTTTTCACAGACACAAAGCTAAAACTAAGCTAGAAACTCCCTCCTCCCTGGCCAGCTGTTATATAGCTGGAAGGCTATGCAGGCCGCTTGCTGACAAATGTCATCAGCCATATAATCCAGAGATGGATCTTATATGCTACACAACAAACCAGATAGGCAAAATGATCTCACAGATGAAACAGTAGTATGACTCTTATAGGATAACTAACTGCTCTCTGATTGGATATATGGTCCTTTCCAGGGAGGCACTTCATGACTGGCCCAAAAAATCTAATCAAAACCTGTGTCTGAGAAGGTCATGGGAACATGGATGGGGGTGATGGGCTACTACTGTCATTTGGCTAAGGGTGTATGTAGTAGCTATTAAATTGTCCTCCAAACACATTTATGGACACAGGTTAGTGACCCTTGGTCAGAAAAGCTTCTTTTTGCACTTATCCATGACTCCTGATGGAACTCAAGCCTTATCAAATTATAGAGAATAAGTGGCTGTGGAATTCACTAAATGTGACCTCTTCATTTCCCCTCATGCTGAAAGGATCAGAAAACATTACAGAAGAAAGGAAGAATGGAAAAGCCAAAGAATGGGGAGGAGTGCGATGGAACACCATCTTTTAGGCATAAAATGGTGGTTATAATCAAAACCTCACAATGATTGTCATTACCAGCACATGACCTGCACAATATTGGGCCTGTCAACATTCTGTCATGGGTAGAGGAAGGGGACATGAGGTTTTCACCCTCTCAGAGGAATTATTGGCCCTTAATGGTTTCTGGTTTCATATTCTTCACTGGTATAGCCACTGTTAAATTTCAGGCGCTGTGGTAAATAACCTCCTACCTGTGCTAATTAAATTCAGGGGGACACATACACAACCCTCCACATGGAACACTGAAGCATGAGAGACTAGCTGAGAAGAAGTTTAGTAGGAGGAGATGGGGGGATAAGGTAATTAAAAGTGATTGTGACAAAAATACATTCTTCACATGTATAAAAATATCAGTAAAATTTACAGAATCATCTGGACAAGCAAAGAACTGACTACCTTTCTATTTTTTTTAATGGCATTTGCCAATAAATTTATAGAACACTTGGAAAAAAGAAAATGTGTTTTGGAAATTTTACTCAAATGTATTTGGGGTTGAGTATTCTGATGCTAGCCAGGGAACATCATGTATATTTTATCAAACTAAAAATGGCCAAAATTTCAATTTCAAGAAAAATTTCAAATGATTAAATATGGGATATAACCAACAGAATTTGATGGGGGACAGCAGTCAGCCAAATTCAATTGTGTGAATTAATTCCATTTAAAGATATTTCAAGCTATATAAAATGAGAATAGGAAAATAAGAAATGTTTCACTTAGAAAACTGGCTTGGCCTCTTTACTGATACAGAGAGATCTAAGGTCTTATAAGATGTAACTTTAAAAGGCAGAGACATTTTTTACAGTTTTAGCTATCAAACTGTGTGTGGGGGGTGTGTAATATGGTATACTGTATGCATATGTATGTCCCCTGACAGTATTCCATGCACTCACCTAAGGTAAGGTGCACTCGGGGACATCAGGTATCAGGTATAGGGGTCCTGCTCCATTGCTCTATGGCCAATTTTTACTTAGGCTGGGGTTTCTTATAGATTCCAGAACTTGCCTCCCTCCCACCCCCACATACTGTTGTTCAAGTTCAATAAATTCCCAAGTCTGTTTCTGCTCCCATATAAGAGATCCAAATGCAAGCAGTCTCAGGTCCCCTTAGGCCCTCATGCTTGCACAGTGAAAAGCACACTTAACCACTGAGCCATCTCTCCAGCACCATGGTTATATTTTTAATGTGTAAGCATATGTGTCACATTGTTAGTAATAAATAGAAATCTATTTAAGGACTTGAGAACAAAAATACCTTTATTTATAGCTAGAATGTACATAAAGTATCCTTTAATTTCCATGTTACATAGGGTTGTAGACAGTTTCACATTGCTGGGATGATCATTCAAACCAAGCACAGTTTATCGAGGTAGGGCTTTATTTCAAGCTTACAGATCCAAGGGAAGTTCCACCAGTGGCAAAGAAGCTGCTTCCATGCATCCAAGCAGAGAGAACCAACCAAAGAGCATAAGAAAACCAAAAGCAACAAGCACATAAAAAGCAAAAGGCAATAAGCAGCAGGGCCCCTGGCTGGTCTCAGACTGCTTTTACATCTTTGGGTTGGAAATCACATTGGCCCCCAAACATACCTTAGGGCTGGACCCCAGCAGCCCTCCCCCACACCATTGACACCTCCTGTAGCCAGGTGACTGGAAACTCAAGTTACAAGGTTTAATAAAACACCTGAGTTTATGGTGGAGGCCACATATTCAAACTACCACATATAGTTTCATGCTCTATTATCATCAGTTCATATATTTTGACACACATTCAGACATATAGACATGTTCCAAGGGTACTACAAAGAATACCTGTATACCCTTAACTTTGATTCCCCACATATTCACATAATGTCATTCTGTTTTTCCACTTTTTGTTAAATTCTGAATTTTTTTTCAAGAGAGTTGAAGACAAATATATTTCTTTACCCATCAGATCACTACAATGTTTAGGGATAAAGGACAATCATAACCATAATATAATAAACATTACTATTTTAAACATTTTATTTATTTGTTTATTTGCAAGGAGAGAGGGGGGAGTGAGAGAAAGAGAGAATGGGCCTGGTAGAGCCTCTGGCTGTTGCAAACAATTTTCAGATGCATGTGCCACCTTGTGCCTCTGATCTGGCTTAATATTAGTACTCAGCTATTGAACAGTATCGAACCCAGGTCTTTAGGCTTTGCAGGCAAGCTCCTTAACCACTGAGCAATCTCTCCAGCCCTGAACATTACTATTAATACAATACTATTAGTTTCTCTAAAAACCTTATCACATTTTTCTATTTAGTCTAATACTGTTCTTTGCAGCAAAAGTATCCCCTGGATTTTTTTGAGGCACAAAATCTCATCATTTCCTTTAATCTGTAACAGTTTGTCAATGTTCTATTATCTTTTATGATCTTTTTTTTTTTTTTGAGGTAGGGTCTTACTCCAGCCCAGACTGACTTGGAATTCACTATGTGGTCTCATCATGACCTTGAGCTCATGGCAATACTCCTATCTCTGCCTCCAGAGTACTTGGATAAAAGGAGTATGCCACCACACCCTGCTTGCTCTTGATTTCTCTTTAAAATATATTTTATTTATTTATTTATTTATTTGAGAGAGAGATTCAGATAGAGAGAAAGACAGAGAGAGAGAGAGAGAGAGAGAGAGAGAGAGGGAGAATTGCTGTGCCAGGGTCTCTAGCCACTGCAAACAAACTCCAGATGCATGCATCACCTTGTGCATCTGGTTTATGTTGGTAGTGGGGAATTGAATCTGGCTATTTAGGCTTTGTAAGCAAGTGCCTTAACGGTTAAACTGTTAATATATTTTTAAAATATATTTTAATATATTTGAGAGAGAGCGAGAGAGAGAGAGAGGGAAAGAACAAGGTAGAGTAGGAGATATACTGGATGTGCCAGAGCCTTCAACCACTGCACGTGAACTCCAGACACATGTGCCACCTTGTGCATCTGCCTTACATGGGTCATAGGGAATTGAACCTGGATCCTTTAGCTTTGCAGACAACTGCTTTAACCACTAAAGGGTGTTTCCAGTCCATCATCTTGACTTTTGATGAGAACAGGTCAGCTGTTTTCTAGAGAGTCTCTCATTTGGATTTGGCTCCATGATTTCACTTCTGCTTACAGACTGTTCAATTCACAGCAAGAATAGCATAGGCATGCATAATGGATGGGATGTGATTGTTCACCACTGGTTAAATTCATATGCTAAAAGCCTAATCATAATTCGCTCTTATTAAAAGGTGGAGCCTTTGTAACATAATTAGGTCATAATTATGGAGCCTGATGAATGGGATGGATGCCATCAAGTCACACAAAACTTTATAGCTCTGTTCTCTAGCATTTTATAAATCAGCTACTGGGTCTTCAACAGGCATGAGATCTTCTGTGCCTGGACTTTCTAGCTTCTAAAACCAAAAAAAGTCTTTTGTTTACACAACAATCCATTATTTTGTTAAAGGACCCTGAAATCTTTGAGATGTGAAATAATTTTCAGGGCTTCATATTATAGTTCATATGGCATTAATTTTCACCATAACTACTTTCATTATTAACCTTGGTTGCTTGCTTAATGTATTAGTTTCCTGCATTAAGTTTTGTTTTAACAAAGGATGACAAATTTATGGCTTAAGACAGCACAAATATATTATCTGATATCTCAGTAGGTTAGATATCATCAATAGATCTCACTGGGAAAAAACCAACACACCAAGTGAGCTCTTATTCTTATGGAATACCTTGAGGAAATACTTCACATACATCCCATATCAACAAAAGATGATATTTTATTAGTATATCTGAAGTTCCATTTGATTTTCTATGTCTATGTGACTGGTTTTTAATCCCTTATTGCCCTATTTTTAGTCTGTTTTTCATTACTTTCATATGCTTTAATGTTATATATTTAGGTGATTTTATACCACTCAAAATGCTTAACAATTATTAAAAGTTTAATTAATGTTAAATAAATTACTAACAGAATGATATATCATATAATTTGATGAGTGAATATTAGATTGTCATTATTAATGTAAATGTTATTCACAGAACATTTGAATTTGCCAGGAGATGATCTAGTGGATGTTTATGTTTAATTACATATTATATGTTTTCAAACAAATTCCTAAAGTTATCTTTGATAACTCCAAAAATGCTACAAACATCCATATAATAACATATTGCCATCTTAAGACATTTAATAAATAAGATTTAGTTTAATAGTGAACTCCATGTTCTAGAATTGTGTATTAATGTACCCTTGGTTGGGATTGTAATCAGGATATTTTCCCTATGTTCATCATTGATCAAATAAATTTAAAAACATATTATTACCTTCAGGAAAATGATTTTTCAAAAAATGTTAAGATAAATAAAATGCACATATAAGAAAATAGCAGAATTTTAACAATATCATCCTTAGACTTTCAGAGTGCTGACTCAAGTCAAAAATATTTTGTTTTATAGAAATATAAGTAACTGTCTAATAGGAGTTAGAACACTGACCTTTAGAAGTTGACAGAATCTAATAGGTGCCAAGACCAAGTTGTGTTTAAAGGAGAGAAACCCAAAGGCTAGGAATTTCCTTCAATACCTGTCATCACTCAGCTGGTTAGAAGGGTTAGAATGAGAATGTGGATGACTGGAAATCATAAAAAATAAGGTGTACAGATAATGTCATTGCCTCTTACCCATAGCTGATGGCTAACCCCACAATGAATGACCCATATTTCCCAATAAGGAGGGTCCCTGTGGATGGGGGAGAACAGGGAGGAGGCTAACGATGGTACCAACATGACTGTATACATACTGTGTACATAACTAAGAAAAGGTTTGAATATAAAAAAAATAAAGCACACATATATGACCAAAAATACAAAAGAAACTTTTTGTGGACACACTTCTCTAAAAAAAAGAGGGGAATATTTTTGTGGTAATCTTGAGCCAGTATATATTCTCTGGGTTGTCACTAAATACTAATTCATTTCTTTCAAAACTGATAGAGGAGGGGCTAAGGAGATATCTCAGTGGTTAAAGACACTTGGTTTCAAAGGCTGATGCTCTGGGTTCTATTCCCTAACCACTAATCACTTGGGTATTTTTTTATAATGGAAAGAAATCATGGCACACAACACTTCCCCACAAATTCTGAGAAATAAATAAACATTATATAAAAATTAATGCTGGAATTGACTTCAATATTCTGATTTAAAGAGGCATGTTGAAACAATTTTCTGTTCTTTATTTGGGCATAGCAACAAGAATCATTCTAGTAACAAGATTTTTTACAATTATAGGATTTTTTTCCACATATAATGAGTTAAAGTACCAATGCATCTTTTAAACTGAAGCCGTTTGTTATGTAGTTAAGATTATACTGTGTCAACAATCAGCAATGTCATGGTAACCAGGTTCCTATGTAGTTCCTGAGAGATGATAATTGTTCAGCTAGTACTTTATGATATCATTTTTACTACATTTATTCATAGGGGAATCTAGATATTCAAATGTAAAATAAGGGCTGGAGACATTGCTTAGTGGTTGAAGTACTTGCCTACAAAACCTAATGACCCCAGTTTGACTTCCCAGTGTACATGTAAATGTAGATGCACAAAATGGTGCGTGCATCTGGAATTCATTTGCAGTGGTTAGAGGCTCTGGTGTGCCCATTCTCTTTTGATCTATCAATATCTTTATGTCTCTCTCTGCTTACAAATAAATATTTTTTAAGTAAAATAAGAGCTGGAGAGATTGCTTAGCAGTTAAGGCACTTGTCTGTGAAGCCTAATGTCCCATGTTCAACTCTCTTGGTCCCACGTAAGCCAGATGCAAGGTGATGCTAGAATGCAATGTCACACTTGTGCAAAAGGGGGTGCATGTGTCTGGAGTTCGTTTGCAGTGGCTGTAAGTCCTGGTGTGCCAATTATCTGTCTGTCTCTCTCTCTCACACACACACACATAAAAAAGGCCAGTCTGTTGGGCTTGCTTCAAAAAAAAGTAAAATAAATAAACTATCAAGTTGTACTTACAGGATACTTAAACAATAGGCAACCTCAAACAATATATATATATATATATAATATTATATTAATTATATTTCATGATTAAAGTACAAACATAATTCATATGGATAGTTTTGCTTACTATTTGAGTATACATAATAATTTAGAGCATTGAGTTTTCTCTCAGTAAACTGTTTTCTTAACAAGCATGAAGACAAGAGTTTGACCCTAGTTCCCATGTAAAAATGCTGAAGATGGTGACATTTGCCTGTTATCTCAACACTAGCAGGGCAGACACAGATTTCTGGGGCTTGCTGGTCAGCTAATGCACCATTGTTGGTGAGTTGCAGGCCAGTAAGAGATGCTTTCTTCAAGGGTTGAACAGACGTCTTAGAGATTAAGGCACTTGCTTGTAAAGCCTCAGGACAAAGTTTTGGTTCCCCAGTACCCATGTAAGCCAGATGCACACACATGTGCATCCACATGCATATACACACATATGTGTCATATATGCACATGTATGCACATGAGTAAAATTACAGTAAAAGAAATCAGAAGAGGCTAATAACAGTATATAAGTCATAAGCTAATTGATAATATTAAATGACATAACTGATGTATTTAACACTTATAATGTTTTGATTAATATTTTATCTTAGTGTTCTGAATATTAGAGTAATTCAACACAAACCCATGAGAAGAAAATTTGGTGATGAAACAAAGGTCTTCTGTTGGGCTGTGAAAGACAGAATAAAAACAGAAATTGTTTGGTTTTAAGTTAATTAATACTATTGTGAGTTAAGTATTTTTGTAGTATTCTAGAAGAAAATTTACACTGATTTTCATTTAGAGAAAATTCAAATTGTAAATTTATCTATGCTCAAGGATTCTTTGTCCTATACCTAAGTTTTGAATGTGGACCAAGATTTCAAAACACAATGCCACAAATGCCACAATCCCAAATGTTGAAGTCTGAGTTGATCAAAATTCTTAAAACTCAGGCTAGTGAGATTGCTCAGTGGTTAAAGACACTTGCTTACAAAAGCTGATGGGCCTGGTTTGCACAAAGTGACACATGCATCTTGAGTTTGTTTGCAGTGGCACGAGGCTCTGGAGTGTCCATACTCACTCACCTGAGCAGAAAATCCACATTCACAAAGGCCAAAAGACACATGGATAAGAGCACACCATGATGGTTGCTACTCATGTATTCTCATCTTCATAATTGTAGATATATGGAATCATATTAAGAATAAGTTAAGTCTTCTCATGAGTTTGATTGAAAAATAGGATGGGTACCAACCACATATTCAGTTGACCTAAAATGCATACCTAAAAGTTTTCATCTTTAACAAATCTAGAAGTTATACTTCCAAAATCAATATTTGATGAAGCATTATTATAAGTTTGGTTACATAGATGTACAATATTGTGCCAAAGATGTAATGGTATGATTGTAAGGATCAAATTTGAAAGTGATATATAAATTAATTAGAGGTGTAACAATTGTTTTATACCTCCAGTAATGGAAATGATGCAAAATTGAACCATGTATAAACCAATAATGCTAATGATTAAAATGGTGGATAAAACAAAGGTAAAGAAAAAAAAAGTAGAAAAAAACTGTAAAATCTAAAAATAAATAAAGAAAATTTGACATGAAAAATTGAATTGATGGAATAGACTATGGAATGGAGCTCATTGAATTTAATGACTGTCAACTATATTTAAAGGGTTTTAGACCCATATTCAGTTCCCCAGTACCCATGTAAAGCCAGATGCACGAAGTTGTGCATGCGTTTGGACTTTGTTTGCAGTAGATTAAGGCCTGGTGCATCCTCATTCTCATTCACTCTCTTTCTCTCTCCTTGCAAATAAATAAACAAAATTTATTTATAAAAAGTTCTTGCATCACAGTGAACAGCTAGCTTGAATGTTTGCTTTCAGGCTCTTTTGGACATGGGTATCCTTGGAAAATTTACTCTGTGCCTTTTTTATATGGTGCTACTCTTGTTGAAATTCTTGTAGAATTCAAAGTACACAGATATTTTAAAATATCTTCTTTCTCAAGTTTCTGTGTGGTGTGGGGAATATGGAAATCTCTTCTAAGGGACTTATATGCAGGACAGAGTTGATGGAAACAGTCCTGGGAACTGATCAGTGACACCATGACATATGCTTTTATATCATGTTGTACACATTATTATTTTCCAACCAGCCAGTAACCAGTGACTTCAAGCAAACTTAGCTTTAATTCATTAAAATCTCCCAGAATTTCATCAGCTGGTGCTAGAGAGATGGCTTAGCAATGAAGTTGCTTGCTTATAAAGCCTAAGGACTCATGTTGCACTCTCCAGGTCCCGTATAAGCCAGACACACAATGATGCAAGTATGCAATGCCATACATGTGTACAAGGGGGTGCACAGATCTGGAGTTTGATTCCAGTGGCTGGAGGCCTTGGTTCTCTCCCTCCCTCCCTCCCTGCTCCCTTTCTTTCTCATGCATTTTTTTTCAAAAAGTGCCAATATATTGGGTTTGCCTCAAACAAACAAACAAACACACAAAAAATAATTTCATCAGCTGGGCGAAAGTCTAATATAAATTCATTAATTATTGCTGTATAGTATGCCCCATGCGCTCATCTGAATTTTCTGCCAAATACATTGAGCTCGATGGGGAAGCCAAAGTTTATTATTATCATCATGAAATTCAAGAAGCATTGATCAGTCAATTAGTCAATTCAGAATCAGTCTTTATGGTTTCAGGATTCAATGAAATCCAGTTTCTTTGGCAACATCCATAAAACCATTAAATGAACATTTATAAAGCACATCATTTTTCTGGATGACACCAAATCATCAACAAGTGGTATATGCTACAACTTTGGGATCCACTATGGTATGATTGATGTATATGTGCATGCAGGTTTGTGTGATAAACAGAACAATTTTAACAGTGATATTTCATAGACAATGTGAAGCAAAGACTAGGTTTTTTTTCTCCTGGATTTAATGGCAAAATAAGAAGTCTTTTTAAAAAGCCAAATACCTATTCAGCGATATATTGCTTACCATTTAATGTGGTTGTGCAATGTTGGAGGAAATTCTATGTCAGCAATGATCTTAGGTCTAGAATGTTGATGAGTTTGTGGAATTCATTTTATTTTTTTGGACCAAGTACTTTTGAGGAAGGAAGGCATGGACTACATGTAATATAGTACATGATTGAAGTATTTGGAAGAGGTATTCTGTGTACAAATAAAAATGACTTGCTCTCATTCAGCTTTCTATCAAATAGAAATAAAAACTGCAGTTTTCTAGCTTTCATCATTGAGTATTATGGTGTTTGGGATTCCTTCTTATAATTATTTTCAGCACCAGTTGAAAGTCTATACCCTCTCAAAATTCATGTTTAGTAAACCAGTGGAACCTTTGGGAGCCAATCAAGCTCAGGACCCTCATGATGGGGTCGGTCCTCCTATAAAGAGTGATGTGACAGCTACAATTCTGTATTCTTTCTTCTATTTCTTTCTTTTTCTTTTTCCCTTTCTTTCTTTCTTTCTTTCTTTCTTTCTTTCTTTCTTTCTTTCTCTTCCATTTCTTTTATTCATCAAAGGAGAAGGCAGCAAATCAAGCACAATATCTGCTGCTACATTGGCCCTGAACTTCTTAATCTCCAAAAGTGTGAGCAATCAATTTTTGATAAGTCACCCAATCCATGATAATAATTTATTTAACCTATAATACAATAAATATGACTCATACAATAAATACTTCCAGGAATTTTTAAAAGGAAAAAGAAGCAAGGTGCCTTCCCACCAATATCCCATGAAGTGTGTTGTAAGAAAACAATGTTGAAGTCAGTGGAAAGAATGATTCAAGTGGACAATCAAGTGGAAATAGGGGCTCTAATAAATGTCAAAACCCAACCTAAAGGTTTAAAAATATATAAATTCATATTAATAATCCAAATAAACCAGCTCAATTACTCAAATTCATGTTTGATAAGAGTTTTGATCACTGTAAGCCTGTACATTTCAAATATATAGTTTATCTAAGAATTTTGTAAAAAAAAGCAAATAAAGTTTGAGTAAAAACATTTTTTTTTCTTTTTGGTATATCATGAGAGAATATGCTTATATACATAGCATCACCTTGGGGACTATATAATATAATAATTATCAATTTTTTTAAGTTTCTTGGATAACATTTTCACTCATTTGTTATTCATAACTGTTACTTGTCCTTCCCATGTTATCTCATGTAATCCTTACAATATAAAGATATGTACATTACCATTGTGATGTTACTTAGAATCACAGTCACTAATAATAATATTGAAACTTGTTCATAATTCAATAACTAATTGAGAGAGGCCTCATCTGCCTCATTATTTTCCTATCCTCACTTCTGTCCTGCTAAAAAGTAACTGATATTTTTTCAGTTTTCTGTGGAAGTTGCCTTCATTTTTATAGCTCCATTTTATAGTTTAATGTGCTCAAAATTACTATTTCTCAATTTATCATATTTTAATAAATTCAATGTCCATTTAGGATGTCCTAAAGTCTTCTTTACTCATTTATTAAACAACTGTTTACTGGGTACTTGGTATGTGAAGTATTTTATTCCCAGTTCTGACAACACAGAGGAATGAAATACCTAAGAGCCTCCCTCTTCTCATGTTCCTTTCATTCTAGTAGGGAAGATATCTGACAAAAATCTCAATGATTTTCAGTGTTACAAGAAAAATAGGCAGGATACAAAATTACTCATCAATATAATTCTGAAATATAGCTAATTGTGAAATTTGCAGTTTTAAATCAATTTTAAAAACATTGTGCAATTGAATTATTTTACCTAATATAGAAAAACATACATATATATATTAACATATATATATTAACAACAGTTGTACCTGTTGACAAACCATCTGTCAGAAACATTAAGCATAATATATAATTTGAAGGGGGGGAGTTTGAGGTAGGATCCCCCTCTAGCCTAGAGTGACCTAGAACTCATTTCATAGTTCCAGACAAGTCTTGAACTCACAACGATCATCCTACCCCTGTATCCCAAGTGCTTAGATTAAAGGTGTGTGCCACCACCTTCATTCTATATAATTATTTGTGTTGGCATTTTCATATTTAAAGCACCAGACAAAGCTGAAGAGATGGCTTAACATTTAAGGCACTTGCCTGTGAAGCCTAAGGATTCAGGTTCTATCCCCGGTACCCACATAAGCCAGATGCACAGGTGGCACATGCCTCTGGAGTTCATTTACAATAGCTAGAGGCCCTGGCAAACCCATTCTGCCTCTCTCTCTCTCTCTCTCAAATAAATAAATTAATATAAATAAATAAGTAAAGCAGCAGATAGGGCTGGAGTGATGACTCATCAGTTAAGGCACTTGCCTGCAAATCCTAAGGTCCAGAGTTTGATTACCCAAACCCACATAAAGACAGATGCACAAGGTGGTGCATGTGGTGGAGTTCGTTTGTAGCAGCTGAAGGCCCTGGCACACACCCTCTGTCTTTATCTCTCTCTCTTCCTCTTAAATAAATAAATAACCTCAAATGTCAGTAAAGCATCAGATAAATCAATTTTTGTCTCAATATGCATGGGAATTATTGAGTGAGACTTCCTCCCTGAGCAATTAGCTTTTTTTCTTAAAAGGCCAAAGGGAAAGTGTCTTAAATCTCATGATATCTGCCTTAGTTCAGATACAAATGCATGGTCGTGGCTAATTTCCAATAAAATATTCCTTATAAAAGCTTACTAAGGCCGTGAGGTAGCATGTAGGCCATAGTTGTGGAGAATATGGGGGAAAGACTGCATTTTGATTGTTAATGAACCCTTTCACTCTGGATATCAAGCTTCACCAGAAAAAAAAAATAGTTTACTATGATTGATCTTATATAATTTATTAACAAATGGTTGAAGGGAGATGTATCCTTCAACATCTGTTATGAAAGCAACTTCCAGTTTTCTGTTATATACTTCTCTCATTCTCTCAGTATCCAGATTATGATCACATATCTTTCCCAGTATTGTTGAACCTTCCACTTTCAAATTCATTGCAGGCTACTAAAAAACTCTGGGGCTGGAGAGATGGCTTAGCGGGTAACACACTTGCCTGCAAAGCTAAAAGACCTGATTGATTTCCCAGGACCCATGTAAGACAGATGCACAAGGTCACACATATGTCTGGAGTTTGTTTGCAGTGGCTGGAAGCATTGGTGTGCCATTCTCTCTCTCACTTTCTCTCTCTCTATGTCTCTCTCTCAATCTCTCTCTCTCAATCTGCCTTTTTCCCTCTCTTTTCAAATAAATAAAAATAAATAAAACATAAAAAAAACTTTCAATGATTTTACTCTCATTTTAGTGAAGTGTCCAGGGGGTGCATAAGGTACATGCACATACTCATCCATTTTAATTTAGAGGTATGTGGTTTCTATTTTTATGAAATAACAAGGCTCTCACAAATACAGGAAGTAAATTGGAAAACAGCGAACACCTTAATTATGATAGTCAAGGGGAATATTTATTTGTAATATACAACAAGTACCATAATCTACATGCATCTGCACATTGGTCACCCATTCTTAACCAGAATTACACTCGCTTTTTCATGAATTATATCTCTAGTCGAAGACATAATAAAAAATTAATGAAGTAATCTGTTCTATTTGGTAGCACTGCCTTACAGGTCATACTATTATTAGTTACAGACTAAATGCATAGGGAGTCGGGCATTCTCTGGATGTTACCAAAGTTGGACCTGTAGACCCAGCTTTAGTAATGAAGATGGTAATCTGGCTCACTAAGAAGCAAATGGTCCTGATAAATCATGGGTATTTTATTATTGACTCCTCTGTTTCTCTGTTTCTGTTGCATGTACTTTTTCTTATATGAATGAATTTCATTTATATATCACAAAACATGTTTACTTTATTTTATATATACCCATGCAAATCACTGACTTGAATTATGACACACAGAAAGACAGAAATACATGAAGAATAAGATTTTACTGAAATATATTTCTGCTATAGTTAATTATCCAAAGTGCTTTTATTATGCATATTTACATACCTCAGTTTTATACTCAACTAGACTTTCTATCTCTTTAACATATAGACAATATACCATGATCATAATCCCTTCCCACAAACTTCCTCCCCCTCCTCAGTCCCCTCCACTGAATCTCTTTTTCTTTAGAACTACTGGCTCTTCTTTGATTTATTTTAAAGAAATTATTTATGATCCAGGAGTTTCTTTGGAAAGCATGAAGTCTTCAGATTGAAGTGGGTGGAAATGATGATATAAATGTTGTTAAATTTTGAGGAAATCTGACACAGTGTCTAAGGACATATTTTAAGTGAGGTCTAAGGAATAGTTTATGACTCAGTGGCAGCCAAATAACTGAACAATGACCTGCTTACAAAGATGTGAAATTCAGGACGTTTTTAGACATAGTTATAGTTACTTTGGTTATTTAAGGATAATGGCCATATAAACTTACTATATATTGTATAACTGAGTTTAATACAAATGAATTATTAGTGACATGTTGAGATATAGCTATATGTATAATCATTTCAGGATATGTGCATGCATGCATGGATATGTGCCTACAGAGCCTCAGTGTACTTGCTTTGTAAGCTATTAGTCTCAGAAATTTACATATTTATTTTGACTTCATTGATTTCTTTTTGTGATAAGTAAAGCCTACTATATGTGCCCAATCAATATCAGTGTCCAATTTTTTTTTTCCAAATCATGCTGTTGGTGCAATTGCCACATAACTCTGATTAAAGGTCAGAAATATTTATCCATAAAATTTATAATCTAAAAGGAAAGGTTAAAACTAAACAATGAAATGCTGCTAGAAATAATGAAGCAATTTATAAACTACATAATATATACTTTCCATGTTTTCCAGAATATAATCATTGAGAATACAAAGTACAAGATAATACGGAAAGGAAGGTAACCAAGTGCTATCAGATTTAATTTGAGGCCCAGACTAAAGGAGGGTATAACAGACAGCTTCAGGTTCTCTGAGATAAACTTTCAGACCAGCTACAGTTATGGAGGCAGGGATTTATTGAAGCTTACAGATTCAGGGAAAGTTTCATAATGGCAGAAGAATCTTGTCTGACTCCACAGGTACAAGAAGAGAGAGAGAGAGAGAAGCTCAAGCCAAAAATCAAAAGCCACACAGCACAGCACACGTCTGGAACTACAGCTAGGCAAATTTTGCATATCTTTAGTTTGAAATATCAAACCCACCACCACACCTTAAGATCTACCCAGTAACACTGCCTCCAGCTAGGTGGCTGCAGATACAGACTACAAACTAATAAAACACTAAATATATTGGGAGCCATCTATTCAAACTACCCCAGAGGGACTTCATGACTTGTACTGAATTATGCCCACAAAATTTCCCTCAAATATTTATGTTTATGTCCACATATTAGTGCTGCTCTTACTTTTGGGTAG
Organism: Jaculus jaculus; assembly: GCF_020740685.1. NCBI lineage: Eukaryota > Metazoa > Chordata > Mammalia > Rodentia > Dipodidae > Jaculus > Jaculus jaculus. The sequence continues at coordinate 23,013,180 of NC_059125.1, forward strand.
AGAAGTTTCTTTTAGTGATTACTGTCGAGACTCAAAGTCATCAAAGTACTGAGAAGAAATGACAGTAGAGGTTTTTTTTTTATCACTAAATAAGACATCTCTAGTGGCCCCTCCAAGGCTCAGTGACCATTGCAGAAGATGTGGAGAAATAATGTAAGAAACAAAGGATAGAAAGGAGTATTTTGGAATTCTGTCTTCCAGACATAAAATAGCTATAGCATTCATAATCTTAAAATAGCTCCCATTATCTCCATAATGTTGGTCCCAACAACATGCTGTCATTGATGATGAAAGAAGGGAAACAACATCAAAATAGAAGATGAACTAATTTGAATGAAGATGGGGGTTCAGTGGAGGGGGAAGAATATAAAGATAATAGTCGAAATACAAATAGCATTATATATAACACAAACACTACTACTCAGTAGCTCCACTCAATTTTCTATACTCCTGTCCATTCTTTAGCTAGCCATTGAAATTTTACATACTGTAGTCAACATTTACAGTTTATTTGAATGGAATAACAATCAACATGTACTGAGATTTATTTTTCTTTTTGATATTTTTATTAAATAGAAAATATAACATAAATATGATCTTAAATTTAGAATTACATGATGAGTTGCTCAGTAAAGTGCTTTCCACAGAAGCCAGAAGATCTGAGTTCAGATACCTATTACCCATGTGGAATGCTGGGAGTGCTAGTGCATACCTATTTTCCCTATGTGGGGGAAATAGAGACAGAAATCCATTGACACTTACTGTCAAGGTAGTCTAGCCATATTGGTGACTCTAGGTTCAACCAGAGATCCTCTCTCACTAAATATGTTACAGAATAATCTAAAGAAGAAACCTGACATCGACCTCTGGCCTGCACTCATGCATATGTATGTACATATGTGTGTGTTTCCACATCTACATGTACATATGTAAAGGGGATAAAAACATTAAAAGTACAATTACATATTGAGTTTTCATTTAGCAAGAACGACTTATTATCCTCATAAGTGGGTAATAAATAGAGTAGAGAAGATACAAGCTTAAGTCAACCAAAAGAAAATAAAGCTAAGCAAGTGGCTCAAGTCTTTCTAATATGGTGCATATTCTGCAAATTTCATATAAGCCTTAACTTCCACATTTAGCTTTTAGATTAAATTAATGTAAAATATTAAAGAACTTTTATCATACAAATTGGCAATATGGAATCTTTCCATATATTTATTGTCCTTATGATTTTTTTTGTGTTGAATGCCAAATAAAAACAAACACACCCTAATTATATCATGAGTGTATGTTATATTAAAAGTGACAACCTCTTATTGTACAAAATCCTCAGTAACCCTGTGATGAAAAAAAAATTTAAACTTAGAAAAGTACCAAAAAAAATGTTTCTCATAAATTTTTGATGTAGGGCTGAAGGGATGGTTTATAATTTAAGGCATTTGTCTGCAAAGCCAACATACCCAGGATCAATTCCCCAAAACACACGTTAGCCTGATGCACAAGTGGGTGCATGTGTCTGGAGTTCATTTGCAGTGGCTGGAACCCTGGCATGCCCATTTTCTCTCTCCCCTTCTCTTTGTCCCTCATTCTCTCTGTCAAATAAACAAATAAAAATATGTATTTTTTTAATTTTTATTTATTTGAGAGCGACAGAGAAAGAGGCAGAGAGAAAGAGAGAGGGAAAGAGAGAGAGAGAATGGGCATGCCAGGGCCTCCAGCCACTGCAAATGAACTCCAGATGCATGTGCCCCTTGTGCATCTGGATAACGTGTCCTGGGGAATCGAGGCTCGAACGGGTCCTTAGGTTTCACAGGCAAGTGCTTAACTGCCATCTCTCCAGCCCAAAAATTTTTGATGCAAAAGTCCTTACCTTCATTTTAGCTAATGGATTCTACAACTGTGTAAAGAAAATTATGTCTTATGACCAAGTGGGAGTAGTCTAAAAAATAAAGGGCTAGTTTAGCAGTATAAACAAGCCATGGTAATTCATCATACTAACATATATTTTAAAAAAAAAAACAATGTGGAATCAGCTCATTAGACAAAGACAAGGCATTTCACAAAATTCAGCAACCATTTAAAAGCAATTATTGAAAACAAGGAATAATAGGGACACTTAACTTGAATAAAGAATATTTCCAACGCCAACAGCAGGCATCATACTTAATGGTGAGAGACTATTTCTGCTACAATGAGGAAGAAAAGAAGGATACTGCCTCTGAACACTTTTATATAAGCTCATAATAGAGGTTGTAGTTGGGTGAATAATGCATGGAAAAATAAAATTAATATTAATCAGAAAGGAATATATGCAATTCTTTTTGGAAACACCATGATACAATATCTAGAGACAAGCACAACATTGTGCCTCTTCTGGTACTATGCATTATAAATCATTGCTGAAGGAAATTGACTAGTTTTTAATATGCCTTTTGAGCTTGACTAGTACTGTTGATAATCTTTGCCTCTGCTTACCATGTATGTTTTCTTTATTATACTGCCTATTCAAATATATTACCCATTTGATGAAGGAGGATATGGTCAAACATGTTCAAGGCAGTTTAATTAGAATTCCCTCAAGGTATAAAGAGTCAAATTTTTCTTCAACAGGCAGGTGTATAAAATGAATTATATACATATAAAGGAATTCTACTCATGAAAAATGGATACACAATAATATTCATGAATCTCAAAAACAACATGCTAAGGGAAATAATTTGGATAGAAAATCATACATATTTAATCAGTTTGTTTGGACATTCTAGAAAGATGAAAATTACAGTAACAGAACAAGAAACAACAATTCCAAGGATGTGTAGGTGGCAGAAGGAGATGGGATGCAATGGGGTAAGAACAGTCTATGAAAGGTGTAAGTCTTTAGTATAAACCTGTGGTGGTTTAATTCATGTGTCCCCTATAAACTTAGGTCTTCTGAATACTAGGTTGCCAGGTGATGGAGATTTGGTAATTAACACTTTCCTGGAGGGAGTGTATTGTTGGGGGCAGACTTATAGGTGTTATAGCCAGCTTCCCCTTGTTAGGCACACTTCCCGGTTGCTATTGTTCACCTTATGTTGACCAGGGGTTGATGTCTCCCCTCTGCTCATGCCATCATTTTCTCCTGCCACCGTGGAGCATGCCCTCGAGTCTGTAAGCCAAAATAAAACTCTTTTTCTCACAAGCAGCTCTTACTTGCTTGATTTTTACCAGCAATGTGAACATGACTGCAATAGTAAAGTGGTACTGAGGAGTAGAATTGTAGCTAGACACCTGACTTTGTGGCTTTGTCCTGTTGGAGCTGATTTTCAAGAGGAATGTGAAAGGATTTGAAACCTTGGCCTAAGAGATGCCTTGCAGTACTGTAAGTACAGCTTGATGGACTATTCTGGTCAGAGTTGAAAGATCTGAATGCAGAAAGAAGTATGGACTGTGAGGTTTGGCTTATGAGGGTGAGAAAGAGCTTTGTTTGGACAGTTTGTGTGAGAAGCTAGCTGTTATGCCCATGTCCTGGGAATTTGTGCAAGGTTGCTTTGTGTAGAAATGACATGATGTGAGCAGAGGGATATGGCACAGGAGATAAAAAGAAAAAACAAAAATTGGGTGAACTACTGCCCATTCAGCTGCAATTGAGAGATTAAAACCTCTGAGATTGGGACAGCTGACCTTTACTGGGGAAATAGGAAAAATGTAGACTCACTTGAAGGGGCCTGAGTGCTCAAGAAGTATCCTGTCCTTCAAAGTCTGCTTTATTCTCCACCCCCTCGCCCCCCCAACCCCAGAATAACAAATTGGCACTCCACCATTTTTTTATTAATTATTTTTGTGCTCAATGAATACAGTCAATTTGGTACCATTGTTAGGCTCATCCGTGACCTACCCCCTCCCCATTGGCCCCTCCTTGTTGAGGTATATGGGTCCTGCATTCTGGAGTTAGCCCATAGTTATTGGTAGGATAAACATCTCTGCATATCATGACCCAATATGTGGCTCTGACATTCTTTTTGGCCCCTCTTTCGCAAAATTTCCCTGAGCCATGTTGGGTTCATTTTTGTTCTGCTTCAGTGATGAGGTTTTGGGGGCCTCTGGATCTCTGGATAGCTGATTTAATAGGAGTTGATTTTTCTCTGTGTTGATCTCCTTCACCCTTGTGCTGGTACCCGGTTCACCAAGAAAACAGCACCCTTGGTTGTTTCGCCAATTGACCTTAGTTTCACCCGGGGCCTTTTTGCAGTATGATGGGGTGGCTCTCTCCTTTACCTGAAAAAAAGAATCAGATTTTCCAATGGAGAGTAAAATTAGCACCCGACAAATGAGATAACCCTTACTTTTTTATAGAGAATTTAATAGGTGTAGGCCCTCTTGTAGCCCATGATTGGTGGTAGCTTGATAATGGAGAGTGGGCTTATGTTTGGATACAGTTTCGACTTGTTTCCCAGTTCCAACTATTGGTCCCGTATCACTGAGGGGATCAGTTAGCCAAATCAAGAGCAGTTGGTTCCCCACCATGGCTGTGTGCCACTATTGCACTTGTGTGGGCATCACAACAGGTTATTTGCTGCTAAGTAGATTAGACCATGAGTTGCTTGCACAGATAATCGTCATTTTCTCCCAGTCAACCATGTAGCACCTTCTGGCACTAGACGTGCTGACTGTCTGGGGACTGACTCTCTTCCAACTTCCAGCCATGCCATTCCATTTTATGTGTCAACCACATAAGGTGTCTTCAGCAGTAGGGTCTAACCACTAAGCTTTGGTGGGTCATCAAGTACTCTGACAGAAATCTGTCTGTCTCTTAGGAAACCTTGTAGGTCTCTCTGATCAAAAGCTCTTTGTGGATGATAGCCCCATGCTGGTACTGGAAGTTACAGGTCAGTGCCCACTAAGAAAAGGAGGAAAATGATAACTAATATGAAAGAGTTAGAAGAGAGAGAGAGAGAGGGAGAAGGAGAGAAGCTGTACAAGATTACGCTCAGTCTCCATCATACCCTCTCCAGTGTTTTGTGGCTCAGGTGTTCCCTCTAAGGGCCTGGTGAAGATTCGACCATTTGGTCTGCCTTTTAGGATGTAGAATTTTATGGTACCATTGCCATGTCAGTCTAGATTTGTGTTTCCCACACCCTCCCTTTTCCTCCCCTCCCTCCCCACCCATCCTATTGTCTAGTCCTCAAGATGCTTGCTGGGTATGTAACATATCTTGGGTAGATTCAGGTTAGGTGCTATAGATGAGTGAGACTATGTGGCGATTTTCTTTCTGTGATTGGGTAAGTTCACTGAAAATGATCTGTTCATGGTTCAAGCATTTTTCCTCAAATTTCATTGTGTCATTTTTTCTTACTGCTGTATAGAATTCCATTGTGTAGATATACCACATCTTAGTTATCCATTCCTCTAGTGATGGACACCTGGTTGATTCCAACTCTTAGCTATTACGAATTGAGCTGCTACAAACATGGTTTAATAACAAATTGGCACTCTACCTGATTTTATGGAGCATAAGAAATGCAGGAAAGTGGGCTGGAGAGATGGCTTAGCAGTTAAGCGCTTGCCTGTGAAGCCTAAGGACCCCGGTTCGAGGCTCGGTTCCCCAGGTCCCACGTTAGCCAGATGCACAAGGGGGCGCACGCGTCTGAAGTTCGTTTGCAGAGGCTGGAAGCCCTGGCGCGCCCATTCTCTCTCTCTCTCCCTCTATCTGTCTTCCTCTCTGTGTCTGTCGCTCCCAAATAAGTAAATAAATAATTTTTCAAAAAAAAGAAATGCAGGAAAGTAAGCCCGGCATGGTGGCACATGCCTTTAATCCCAGCACTCAGGAGGCAGAGGTACGAGGATCACCATGAGTTCAAGGCCACCCTGAGACTCCATAGTGAATTCCAGGTCAGCCTGGGCTAGAGTGAGACACTACCTCAAAAAAATAAAAATAAAAAAATAAAAGAAATGCAGGAAATAGAAGGTCACTGAGATAGCAAAACAGTCTGTTGGCAGTGTGAAGAAGGTTTGCTGGATGCCTGCATGGAGACCTGATGGAGCCATGAAGATGAACCCTGGATTGCAGTGGAGATGCAGGGACCACAAGAAGGCTGCTAAGGAAAGCTGCTGGCCCCAGATGAAGTTTTCCAGGACTATGAGTAGCCTATCTGGAGGGGCTGAATTGGAATACCAGAGATGGGTTGCTGGTGAGAATTATCAGACTTGGAGATTTATCACTGACTAGAGTACTTGGACTTAAAGCTACCGAGTTTGATATTTGTCCTTGTATTGGCTAAATATTTCTTTGCTATACCCATTGCCATTTTTTGCAGTGTGAGTATTCATTCTGTGTCATTTTGGCTTTTGGGGGGAATTTTTGGTATTATGGCTCAGTTAAAGATCTTAGACTATGGGGATATTTGAACATCATTGGGGTTGAAAAAACTATGGGGACTTATAAAGTTGGACTGAGTGCATTGTATTTTTCATCATGTATAGTTATCAGTTTATTGGGGCCAGAGGTGGAATGTGGTGGTTTGATTCAGGTGTCCTCCATAAACTTAGGTGTTCTTAGTGCTAGGTTCCCAGCTGATGGAGATTTGGGAATTAACACCTCCAGGAAGTGGTGTATTGTATTGTATTGTTGGAGGCGGGCTCATGGGTATTATAGCCAGTTTCCCCATACCACTGTTTGGCACACTCCCCTGTTGCTATTGTCCATCTTATGTTGGCTGCTCATGTCATCATTTCCCCCTGCCATTGTGGAGCTTCCCCTTGAGCCTGAAAGCCAAAATAAACCTCTTTTCCCCACAAGCTGCTCTTACGTGGGTGATTTCTACCAGAAATGTGACCTGACTGCAACAAATCCTTTCTATGATAATTGTTCAATGATTATATGCATTTGTCAAAGCTCATTATGTGAAATATAAAAAGTCAAAAATATAATGAAAAGTAAAAATGTGGTTACAAGAGTCTAAAAGAGAATGCTGAGTAGGTATAGGGAACATATTGATTGAACAAAAGAAAGTTTTAGTTAGACTGAATGTGTAAGATTTAGTTATTGGTCATAATGCATCAAGAACAGAGCCAATAATATTTATTGTAGATTTCATTTAACTAAAAAGTAAGTTTTGAATATTCTCATTACAAAAGCTGATATTTTGGTGAAGTAATGCATATGTAAAGTTCTTTGATGTAATAATTGTATAATATGTGTGTGCACATGTGTATTAAAATATCACATTATGCTCTGTGATTATACAAATTAAATATCTGTCAATTAAAATAAATAAAACTGGAGATGCTGTGATCTGGATTGAATGGGCTGGATGAATTTCTGGACTCCTCCCACCTCCCTGGTTAAGATTTTTACACAGACAGTGTGTGGGTGGGCATGATGGTCTGGAATGAGTAACCAGACCCCTGTATTTGGGCTCCTCCCACTTCCCCAGTATGGATAGCCTGCACTAGTCTGTATCCTCCTAGTCCCCCAGTCCTGGTAGGTCCCATTGTGCCTTGCTCGGGGAGGTCTGGTCCCTGTGTGAGCTGTGGAATCAAGTCTTTTTTCTCTGGTATCCAGACTGGCTGCTAGGTACCAACATCCCTGTTACCTGATTCGGAGGGTGCAAAAACAAAACAAAACCTTCCTCCTCAATAAAATAGTCTTCCTAAAATGGGTAGACAACAATGCAAAAAAAGCCAACAAAAATCAGAAAACTGAGAGATCTTCACCAAGGATGCCTAGTCTTACTATGGAAATCTCCAATGAAATCATAAAGAAATCAACAGAAACTCATTCCCCAAATGAAAACACAATAACCAATGAGACCCTGATTAAAAAATAAATTGCTGGGTCTGGAGAGATGGCTTAGCAGTTAAGCGCTTGCCTGTGAAGCCTAAGGACCCCAGTTCGACGCTTGATTCTCCAGGAACTACATTAACCAGATGCACAAGGGGGCACATGCATCTGCAGTTTGTTTGCAGTGGCTGGAGGCCCTGGCATGCCCACTCTCTCTGTCTCTCTATCTGCCTCTCTCTCTTTCTCTCTCTATGTCCGTCACTTTCAAATAAATACATAAAAGTAAACAAAAGAAATTGCTGAACTTGAAGTAAACTATCAAAGAACCAACAAACATATCAATGAAATTGAACAGAATTGTCTCCTAGAGTGTTCAACTTTTGACAGTAGGCCTAACTTGATTGAAGAAAACATTAGAACCCTCCAAAGAGATATGAATAATTTGAAGGTAATTCAAGAAATGGATGATCTCAACAACTGGTTGATTAAGATTAATGAAGACTTTGTCAAATACAAAAATAAATAAAACCCTTATACAACTGTATTTTTATAATTGTTGAATATATATTCTCTCTCTCTCTCTCTCTCTCTCTCTATATATATATATATATATATATATATATATATATATATATAGAGAGAGAGAGAGAGAGAGAGAGAGAGATAACTAGAGAAAGAATTTTCAATAAATTTATTATTTCATAGTAAGATTATTAATGGCTTCAGGGATGAAGTCATAGAACTCTTCTACTTGCAGGAACAAAAGGGTTATTTTCTTCCATTTGACTGTTCAACTAGGCCCCCTTAAGGAGACAAAATTTATTTTATAAACATTGCAAGATGAGTAACTGTTGTTCATAATGAAATAGTTCAAAGGAGATCATTGCATATCACTGAATTTAATAACTCACTTAGGCCATGATTTAGTGATTTTATATCAGAAGATTCACATCTCTAGATTTTTGAAACCACAAATAAGCTTCCAGTACTAATACCTAGGAGACTTAGGAAGAAGTAAATCTCCTAAATAATGCACATATTTTCTTTCAATGAAGGAAGCCTTTAACATAGTATGCATGGTCTGATATGTATGAAGCCATCGAATATGGATATATGGCATTCCAGATTTACATATGCCTACTTTGAGGCTTCATTGGATACATTTAGTTCCTAATGTAGTTGTTTTACATTTTGGTTACTGGAACAACTCTTTGTGTATGGTAAGATATAATGCAGAAACATCACCCTAGGACATTTTCTTGTCCTTGGAACTAAATTAATCCCAACAATTCCTGATCCTTCAGCCTCTGCATCTCCAGCAATTTCCTACCAGCATGCCTCACACAACTCATGACCTCAAAAATTTCTAAAAACATACTCGTGAACAAATTTGCTCATGGAAAGAAAATTATTATTTTAAAAGAAATATTGATGGATAATAGATTGTCAAACAAATATATGCATAATATACTATATATACTTTCATACTATTTCATGTACCTTGTTCTTACTTGATTATGATTTTTTATCATTTTTTAAGAATGATAGTTTCTTCAATGTCTTAAACATGTTGAAATAAAATTTACACGTGTGTCTGGGCATGGAGGTGCATGCCTTTAATCCCAGCACTCTGGAAACAGAGATAGGAGGATCACTGTGAGTTCTAGGCCACCCTGAGACTACAGGGTGAATTCTAGGTCAGCCCTAGTTAGAGTGAGACCCTACTTCGAAAAACCAAAAAAAAAAAAATACAAGTGTGAATATAATTACAATAAAACTAAACATATTTTTCATCAACTAAGTATATGTGGCTGAGATAATATACTTTACTGAGGAAAAGATTGCATATTTTTTTCAGAAAATTGAATTTTAGTTGTAATGTTTTCTAGTATCATACATTATTTGTCACTGTTGCTTTATATGTATTTCATGATATGTCTAATATCTTAGTTTTACTTTTTTTGAAGTGAATCCACCAAAATTATTGTTGAGCACTTTCTGTAGTGTTTTATTTTTTTCTGTCAATCAAGATCATAAGCATGACTTGTAATATGGGCATGTAATTTTATATCCAGGTTATTTCAGTCACATTATATTGTTTAAAATTGAGAACCATAGGAAACTCTTTTCTTTTCTTTGAATCACATTGCTTTTTAGGTGTTTCTGTCTATACATCAGGAGACATTAATCTACGTCTATATTGAAGAAATGGCAATATGAGAAAATTATAACTAAAACTATGAAACTCATGCATTTTTCATCTTACTTTATTCTGAAGGGTGCCAAGTAAGTTTGTCTTGTGCTTGGGTAAATTTAGCTCAAAAGGCCACATGTATTTTGTAGTTATCTTCCTACCCCTAGATAAAATTTTGTTTGTGAATTCTAAATTCATTAGTAATTGGATACCTAGATAGGTTAATTATAACTGAAACATAAAAAATTCCATAAACTTATACAAAACTATGGAAATTATATGCTCTGATCACTAATTATGTATGCTTATTGAATTTTTATACTTTTGCTATTACTATTGCTCTATCCATCTTCACTCTCCACCCACATCTTATTACTCTAAGTTGTTCCTACGAAATCCATTGTATTTATATTTTAAAACTAGAAAGATCTTTAAAATATAATACAGGGATAGGAGAGATTTCTTAGTGGTTAAGGCTATTGCCTGTGATGCCTAAGGACCCAGGTTTGATTCCTCAGTATCCACTTAGGTCAGATGCACAAGGTGGTGCATGCATATGAAGTTCATTTCAGTAGCTAGAGGACCTGTTGCATCCATCCTTTCTCCCTCTCTATCTGCCTCTTCTCTCTTTCTCTCTCTCCTTCTCTCTCTCTCTCTCTCTCTCTCTCTCTCTCTCTCTCTCTCCAATAAAGAAATAAAAATAAAAATAAATTTAAAATGAAATAGGGCCTTCCAATTTTAACTCTAATAATTGTGGGCTACCAATGTTGTCATTGTTAAACACAGAACCCCAAGAAAAATAAACACATAAAAGTCACTTTAGAGTATAAGATACTTGAGTGAAGAAATGTGTAGATAGTTGAGTCAACATTCTTTGAACCCATTTCCAATGTCTGGCATCTGTCACTTCTTAGACTTGTGAAAGAAACCAAACACTGTAATCAAAAGTCTCTTTGGACTTGAGAAACAAACTTTGGAGTTTGAAGCTGGTAAGACCACTAGAGAGCAATGACTCCCAGTACTTGGCAGCACTACCTTCATGGCATTTGACCAAATCTCACAAACAGCTAAAAAACAAAGGAGAAAGTTGCCTGTTTAGATTCTTTATCTGTGAATAATGAACCATCCGAAAAACTTGTAAATAAAGATTACAGTAATATTAATTTTCTCATCATTCTCTTTATTTAGGAAAGGCTTAGAAGTGCCAGGATATTCCTTATCTACATATTGTCATTAGAGGTGCTAGATAGTGAGGGCTGAAATTCAATGGAGGATCATTTTCTTTACAATTCTTCTTCTTGCAATTGATACTGAGTATGGGTTAGGAGCTGTGTCCCCAAATTTTCCTATGGTCTTTGTAACAAACAGTGTGACTACTTCAATGCATTGTGGCTTGCTTCCAAGGGAGAATGTTACAAAAAGCTCAGGTGAAAAAAGAAACATTGCCTCTTATGAATTAGTCACATGGATGATATGGGAAAGTTTGTACATATAAGGTCCACACAGATTCAAAGACACACAGTCCCTACTTCTTTTTTTTTAATATTTTGTTTATTTATTTATTTATTTATTTGAGAGAAACAGACAGAGAGAGAGAAAGAGGCAGAGAGAGAGAATGGGCGCACCAGGGCCTCCAGCCACTGCAAACAAACTCCAGACGTGTGCGCCCCCTTGTGCATCTGGCTAACATGGGTTCTGGGGAATCGAGCCTTGAACTGGGGTCCTTAGGCTTTACAGGCGAGCGCTTAACCACTAAGCCATCTCTCCAGCCCCCACTTCTTCATGTGACCATTAAAGCATAAAGAGAGCAGTTAGTTCGCAAAAATACATTTTTTTTTTTTTACTGAATAAAACCAGAACAGAGATAATGTCAGTATTGTAACACATAAGGACAGAATTAAAACTCAAGACTTAACAAAAGATGCATTTGTAGAAAACCCCACTAACTTCGACACTGGGATCCAGGTTTGGCTACACATCAAAATGAATGTAAAACAGAGAAATACAGAATCATAGGGAAATTACAACCTATTATTTTGTACAGTAATTGCCTTTACTTACTGCATGAAACTATGACTCTCTTGGGCAAAGACTATACCTTTATTTCATGGTGATTGCAAATTTTCACATACAAGTGACCCTATAATAAATAATTAATATGTCAAAGTGTTAATGAGAATGTAAATGGAATTGTACTACTATAACATAAATTAGGCTACATTAAGTTAATCAATTATGAAATAAAACATTTAGACATAAAACATGGACATAATGAATTGATAATAATACTAGGCTAACTCAAAAAATAAAGAGGATGGGGCTGAAGCGATTACTCGGGGCTTAAAGTCACTTACTTCCAAAATCTTTTGGCCTGGTGACCATTTAAGAGACCCTGGTGCACCCATTCTCTCTCTCTCTCTCTCTCACTCCCTTTCTCAAAAAAAAAAAAATAAAGGAAGAAGAAACAAATCTAGAATAAAGATATAAAACAGTAATCTGGTCATAATATACTATATATAATTATGTATATATAGTATATAAATAGTATGTATACTATTTATATTTATAATATATACTATTTATAGTATATATACTATATAAGTACAAGAAAGTTCATGCTTCAAATATTCAAAAGGTCATTTTCAAATTGATTTAGAAAGCAAGGGCTGGAGAAATATTTCAGTGGTTAAAGGCATTTGTTTGCAAAAACCGATGTCCTCAGTTCAATTCCCCAGTACCCACATATATTTAGCCAGATACATAAAAGGCACATACATTTGAAGCTTCTTTTGGCATACCCATTTCTCCTTGTCTCTCTCTCTTCCCTTCCCTCCCTCTCATACAAATAAATGCTATTTTTTACAAAAGCAAAACATCCTTCTAAATAGTTATATTTATAGCCATAAATTAATGCTACTTTCATTTTTTTTTTGTTTAAAGAAGCTTCTCTTTTCAGGTGCTGGTGAATACTAGGGAGACTCAAAACTCATCAAAGTGATGAGAAGTGACAGTGGAGTGTCCAGCACTGAAAGACGTTGCTATTGAACAATTCAAAGTTTAGGGATCATTGTAGAAGAGATGGCAGAAATAAGAGATAAAGCTTGGGGAAGAGTCTTTTGGAATTCTGTCTTCCAGATACAAAGTGGTCATTACATTCATGACATCACAGTGGTTGATACTAGCTACACAAGAATGGTTCAGCAATGAAGGTGCTTGCCTGTGAAGCCTAAGGACCCATCTTCGATTCTGTAGATCCCACATATGCCAGGCATACAAAGGTGAGGCAAGTAGAAGGTCACACATGTCTACTAGGTGACAGAGACAACAGGAGTTTGATTGCCGTGGTAAGGCCCTGCCATGATAATCCCCTCACACCCCCCTTTCTCTCTCTTTCTTAAAAGAAAAAAAAAAACAGTAAAACAAAAAGACGTGCATAATATGAGTGCCTAGAATTATGAAATAAATTAGAAGAGGGAGTATTTGGAAAGGAGAAAGGATTTAATGGAAGAGAACTGTGGTAGGAGGAATAAAAGGAGGTTATCAATATTTTAAGAAATAAGCTTTTTAATATTAATTTTTATTTTTTTAACATTTAAAATAAGCTTTAATATACAGACAAGCTGAATGAATTTACAAAATTAAATATAAGAAAGATGTTATAGTTATTTTAATAATCGATAAAATAGACACCAAAACAAGAAATATTGCCTATAAAAGACATTTTATAATAATAAAATAATAATAATAATTTTTTTTTTTTTCGAGGTAGGGTCTCACTCTAGGCTCACCTGGAATTCACTATGGAGTCTCTGGGTGAGTCTTAGGGTTATCTGAGACTCTACTGGGCTATAAAACAATTTCAATTTTCTGTTTTCCTATTTTTATTAAATTATTTAATTGACAGTTTATATATTGAAGGCAAAAGCATTATAGTAAAATATATACATACATATTGTATAATAAGTAATGTCTCTGGGTGGCCTCAAACTCACATTGATCCTCCTACCTCTGCCTCCAGAGTGCTGTGATTAAAGGCATGCGCCACCATGCCCGGCTATTATAAAATAATTATTAAGGGCTGAAGAGATGGCTTAGTGTTTATGATGCTTTCCTGCAAAGCCTAAAGATGCATGTTGAAATCTCCAGGTCCCATGTATCCAGACACACAGTGATGCAAGCATGCAATGTCACGTATGTGCACAAAGGGTTGCACACATCTGGAGTTCATTCACAGCTGCTGAAAAGCCATGGCATGCCCATTCTCTCTCTCACTCTCTATCTGCATCTCTCTCTCTCTCTCTCTCTCTCTCTCTCTCTCTCTCTCTGGCTCTCAAAAGGAAAAATTATAAAAGGTATTAAAATTATTTAATTAAATTATTTTTAACAAGATATTTCTAGAAAGAGGTAAAACATGCTTCACAAAACAGAAAAATTGGGGAAAATGTTTAAATAAAACTAGTATGAGCTGGAGAGATGGTTTAGTAGTTAAGACCCTTGATGTGAGGCCTAAGGACACATATTCATCTCTCTAGGTCCCACAATAGCCAGACACACAAGGTAACACAAGCATACAAGGTCGCCCAAATACACAAACTGGCACTGATGTCTAGAGTTTAATTGCAGTGGCTGAATGCCTTGGCTTGCCAATTCTTTCTCTCTTGCTCTTTCTCTCTCTCTCATAAAACAAAAATATTAGACTGGGGATACACTAACCAAATGCCTCTCCAAGGAAAAATTTGCTGTCACAATTGTCAACACCTTTGTATTTTGTCTCAGTTTTAATGGCTTGCCTCATTTAAGAGTACACCTTTACCTGTGAGATTGAAATTCAATTGGTGATAATAGCTTGGGTACACATGTAATATCTTATTAAAGCCTTTGAGCCAATTGAGGAATATTGTCTGCTGGGCAATAAACATTCTAGGGAGCCTCTTGGGGTTATTTGAGACTCTACAGGGCTATAAAACAATTTCAATTTTCTGTTTTCCTATTTTTATTAAATTATTTAATTGACAACTAATTTATATATTGAAGGCAAAAGCATTATAGTAAAGTATATACATACATATTGTATAATAAGTAAACAATGAAATTCATTAGAACACCTGTCATCATGCAAGCTGTACATACCATGCAAGGATAGGCTATAGCAGAGCACAAACACTTTTGGTGATGGCATGTATTGACACAACACACCATCAGCGTTTCCTAAAATTGAGCACATATGTAGCAAGCAAGGGCACTTTTTTTTTATTATATTGCCAATGGAACCACATACACCAAAGAGACATTAAGAAAGTTATAACAGCCCTGTTTTTAATAACTCAGATACAAAGAAATCCTAATGCTTATCAACAACAGGATAAATTGTGAAATATGTACATATGGGGAGGCTAAAAACAATAAGAATCAGTAAAATGATACACGATTGTGTATAGATACAACAATCAATGTTTAGCAATGGCAGATAGAAACAAATTTCCAGGGCTGGAGAGATAGCTTAGCAAGTTAAGGCACTTCCTGCAAAGCCTAAGGAGCAAGGTGCAATTCCCCTTTACACACATAAAGCCAGATTCACAAAGTGCCACATTTGTCTGGTGTTCGTTTGCAGGGCTAGAAGCCCTGGAGTGCCCATTCTCGTCCTATCTGCCTTTTTCCCCTCCCAAATAAATAAATAAAATATGGAAAAACGAAACAAACTTCCAAACTGCTTCATTCAGATTATAGAAAATTCAAAAGGAGGCCTTATTAAAACCTATCCACTAAATGGGGTCAGTCATTGAATGGGTGAAAGAGGTTTTCTGGATATTGTGTAACATTTGATTTTATATCTGAATAATTTTGTAGGCTGACTTTTATGAAAAATCCTTCTATCTTATTAGATGTCTCTATATTGTTGCAACAGCTTTTTCTCAGTAATTTAACTTTAATTGAATTTTATAACCTTTACAACATTGCTTTCATCACTACTTTGGAGAAGAAATTTCACCTTTCATTAAATGCTGCACCTGAAAATGAGTTGGTATTCAATTCATGTCTACTAACAACTTCTTGTTATAAAGTGTCAATATTTGGACAATGCAAATATTGTATAATCTAGAAGCAATTGTTTTCCCAAGTGTACAGATTTTTACTCAGATTCAACTCACAGGTGCACATTATGGTTTTTTTTTTTATTTCTTTGGGATAGACACAGAAAGAGAATTGGCATGCCAGGGCCTCCTGCCACTGCAATTAAACTCCAGATGCATATGCCACCTTTTGTGCATGTGCGACCTTGCCCGCTTGTGTCACCTTATATATATGTCTTATGTAGGACCTGGAAAGTTAAACATGGATCCTAAGGCTTTGTAAGCAAACACCTTACCTGCTAAACCATCTCTCCAGCCCTTTCTTTAATTTTTTATGAGAAAGAAAGCAAGAGGATGAGAAAGAGAGTCAGAGAAAGAGAAAGGTGCATATTATTAATAGCAAAGTTGTATTAATAAAGGTGTATCCAGAATGCAAAAACAAACCAATTAATTTAAAGGAAAGAACTTAAAATATAATCTCACTGGTTTTCAATTACTAAAGAAAAGTAGAGACATTTAGTTGTCAATGAGGTATAAACTGCAAAAACTACTGCCATCTTTATGGATGGAAAAAAAGTATATTAGAATTTATAAACTTAAAGCTGGATTCTGACAGACTGGTTCTTAACTCAGTATCTGTCTTCATCTTCTTCCCTTTCCTGTTAAGCTCTGTGGTCTGATAACACCCTTTGTTAGTAAAGGCTCACAAGAAGCAGCTTCCAGCTGAGGAAATGTTTTTCTAAGTCCTTGGTTTGTGTTGCTCAAGCATGCTAAATGAGAGTGGGGAGGTGGTATCTGAACCAGAATTTCAGAAGCAGAATTTTCTTTTCTTCTCTGCAAAGCAATTAATGGATAGCTCTCAAATTGCTCTCAAGTGTTACTTTAACCTTCAGAGGGCCTGGATTGCAAAATTTATGTTTTCTCCTAAATTCTGAGAGAACACAAACTCCCCAGACACACTTAGGATCAGACTGTGATAAGGAAGTATATATCATAAGGGATGGCATGGAAATGATTTTGCAAACATTGACTAAAATGAGCAGAATACAAGGCATTCTTGCCTTAGGAATTATAATGGTTACCATGGAGACGGTAATGTTTGTGAGGCAAATCATAGGATCCAGTATGTTTCTAGGCTATTGAAAATATATTTTCATTTATAGATACTCTTTCATTTAATAATAGCTGATTGTTGTAAAAAAGTTTTATGAATAATTAGGATTTAACTTAGCCTATCAAGTTGAGAAAAAAAGTTTATCATATACCTTGATACTTGCAGTTGCATTTCTTGGAATATGTCACTCAGTTTTGCTCCTTTGTAGCCTTGGACATTTTAACCAAGTTCCCAGTAAAATTACTTTGTAAATTTCACAAAATAAATAGGTAGTATTCCCTAAAAAAGCATAATTTAACTTTGCAATGATAGTGAAAGTATTAAAGAAGTTCACAGTAGTAAACAAAATTCCATGGAAAGCGATTGTTTAACGTGAGAAAGGGTTTCTACAGTCTAAACAAGCAATATCTGTAAGGAAGGGATGTGTGTGTCTGCGCGCGCATGCTAACCATTAGAAATGTAACTGATTGGTCTGGAAAAATGGCTTAGCTGTTAAGGCGCTTGCCTGCAAAGTCAAAGGACCAAGGTTTGATTCTTGAGGACCCACGTAAGCCAGATGCTCAAGGTGGTGCATGTGCTTGGAATTTGTTTGCAGTGGATGGAGACTGTGGCATGCCCATTCTCACTCTCTCTCTCTCTCTCTCTCTCTCTGTCCTCCTCCTCTCTATCTCTCTACTTCATTCTCTAAAATAAATAAATAAAAAGAAAAAAGAAAAAAAAACTGACCCAAAACATGCTATTAATTTTTATCTTATCAGATTTTTTTGTTATTTTAAGTCTTAGAGAGAGGAATTTGAACAATGGAGCATGCCCTTGAGCCCTATAACTTTCTCTGATCCCTTCCTATATTACCCCTCTGCTTCTGGCCCTCATGAGACAATTTTTTTCTCTGCCACATGTTCTTGTCCACTATTCTACCTTACTGTGATGGTTAATTCATCTTGATGTTTAGCTGGATTGGATTTAGAATCACCTAGGAAACACACCTTTGGGCATGTCTGTGAGATGTGAGAAGACTGACTGAGGAAGAAAGACTACCTTAACAGTGGACAGTCCCATTCCAAGGGTTGGGGTCCTGGACTAAATAAAAAGGATGAAGTGAGCTGAATACCAACATTCAACTCTTTCTGCTTTCTCTCTTCTTCCCTGCTGTGATGGCCCATGCCCTCAAGTTGGAATTCAAAATAAAACTTTTCTTCCTTACTTAAGTTGATTTTGTATGGAATTTGTTTACAATATTGCAAAAAGTAATGGGTTGCCACCTGCGTGCTTTGCTTCATATTAAAGTTGTCTGTTAAATACAAATTACTATGAACAAGCAACATGACATATTACACTTTTGGAGGACATAAAACCAACATAGGTATAACTGGCCAAAAATTAGTATTAGCTTATCTGTATTCCATCTGGACTCTAATGAAAAAAGAAATCCCTTTAGCTTTTCTAGCTTGTAATGTTCTCACCATGTGGCTCATGGACTCTTTCCCCTTCTTTGACTTCAGTTCTGTCATCACCTCTCTCTCTCTCTTTCTTTCTCACACTCTCTCTCTCTCTCTCTGGGTCTTGTCTCTCTTTGCCCTTCGCTATGAACAGTTGTTTACTTTTAAGAAATCCTGTGATTAGATTAGTGTCACATAAATGATGTAGTCTAAGCTCTCTATCTTAAAGTCTCTCACCCAGTAGTCTCCTGTTTACCAGTAGCCTTGACAGGCTCAACTGCTACCAAAAATTCAGAGCAAAATCTCAATTCATCCTAGTTTGTAAAACTTAGATTCTTAGTTTATAAATTTAATTTAAGCATTTAACAAATGTGGCTAAACATAAGCCACATTTTATATATCCATAATGTAATAAAGAATTTCATATCCACAAAACACATATCCCAACTGTCCAAAGCATGTCAACTGAAGAAAAATACTGACTAAACCTGAAAACTGTTCTCCAAGTCAGCAATTGGATTTTCAAGATGTATCATTTATGGGAATGTCTTGAAGGAGCTTGTTCAGTGAGCACATACATTTACACTACACATCCATCCGTCTGAGGTGGCATTCTAAAAATTTTAACTACTGATCCAGATTATTCTTACTTGTGTGTCCTTTTAAACTGCCAAAGAAACAACTGTATATACCCATGCCTTTACATGCAGTCTTTTAATACCCAATCTGTTTTGAAACTTTGGTTATGAAGTATCTCTCCATTTGAACTGAAAAAGTAGGTGATTTAAATTCGTTTCTAATGTCACAATTTCTATCAGTTTATGTTTTACACACTAAAGCCAATGATTCATCCAACAATGCAATGGCCTTGTAGCTAGTCAACTATATTGTGACTTCTTTTTAATGACAATAAATGTAAACCACTTTGGACACTACGATCCAAGATCTCCCCATGTCAAGTTGTTCCACATTGTGCTTGTGAATAAAAAAAATGTGGTTCAAGGTATTCTAATAAGGCTTACATTACAATTTAGAATTATAGTTTTGGAAAAGATCATAAAGCTTCATCATGGAAAAATATAAATGTTAATAAATGGCATTGTTCTATAAAAATTACTATACTATTTCAAATATGTTTTTATTTTATTTTATAAGGGCAAGAGAGAGTGAGAGAGACAAAGAATAAGTGCACCAGGGCCTCTAGCCACTGCAATCAAACTTAAGAAGCATGCACCAATTTGTGTGTATTCTTTTTTTTTAAGGTTTTTATTTATTTATTTGAGAGAGAAAGACAGAGAGAGAAAGAGGCAGATAGAGAGCAAAAGAGAGAATGGGCGTGCCAGGGCCTCCAGCCACTGCAAAGAACTCCAGACGCATGTGCCCCTTTGTGCACCTGGCTAACATGGGTCCTGGGGAATCGAGCCTCGAACCGGAGTCCTTAGGCTTCACAGGCAAATGCTCAACATCTATGCCATCTCTCCAGCCCAACTTGTGTGTATTCTTGACCTCGTGTAGGTGTCACCTTGTGCATCTGGCTTATGTGGGACCTGGGGACTCGAACATGGGTCCTTAGGATTCACAAGCAAGCTCCTTAACCAATAAGCTATCCCTCTAGCACACAAATGTAATTTTAAAAGATAATATAGTTAAGATCAAAATTTACATAAATTTTAAATTTAAATAAACAAAAAACTATATCCCCCTCCAAGTTATAAAAAGACATTTGCAAAATATCTTGCATGTTGGCTGGAGGGATGGCTTAGTTGTTAAGGCATTTGCCTGCAGAGCCAAAAAACTAAGGTTCGATTCCCTAGGATCCATGTTAGCCAGATGCACAAGGGGGCCCATGTATCTGGAGTTCATTTTCAGTGGCTGGAGGCCCTGGTGTGCCAATTCTCTCACTCTCTCTCCCTCTTTCTCTGTCAAGTAAATAAATAAATAATTTAGAAATATCTTGCATGACAGAAATGATTAAACTTTCTATGACTTCACCTAGCCAAAGTATTCATAAGTTACTTAAAGACATTTGTCACTAACTTATTGTTATTTCATACATATTAGTGGTGACTTGAACATGATTTGGGAGAAATATTTTACACTTTAACTTCATAACAAGTGCAATGTGTATACATTACATTTTCAAATCACATGTAAATATTAAGATTATTTTATGGGAAGACTTTGGACAAATTATAAGTGATTCTCCCAATTTACTAACTCAACTAAATTAAAAAAAAATTCTTGATTTTAAAATCATGTATTTCATAATTAGAATTCATTTATTCTCAGGTTATAAGTTTTAAATGTTTAAAACTAAGATGTTCTGATTCTATTACCTCATTAAATCGATTTCTTTTTTTCTTTTCATCTAAAGTTAAAATAGAAATTCATTTTATTTGTTATTTTCCTTGTCATGTCCTTGAATGCATTAAGTTGTCACATTTATGTTACATCATATCATAAACAGTAAAATATCTTCAGTCATTTAATACATATTGATTTGCTTTAGGACCTTTATCAATGCTTCTTAGGTTGTATGCTATGCAAGTTCAAGGGTGCTCTTCACGTCATTGTTATGAAAATTATATTTCTGGAGTTGTACAACTTTCATGGCAACATATGGCCTAACATGCCTAATATGAGATTAGGCACTGTGACAGGTGTATAAGGATACTGTCAACAATGCCACTTTTCTTTTTGTAATTAATTCATTCATTTTAAAGCAGACAACAAGATTGAGAGACAGCATTTAAGTGTTTAAATCAGGGTCTCTTGACACTGCAAATGAGCTCCATATTCATGTGCCACTTTGTGTGTCTGGTTTTACATGGGTACTGGGAATCTGAATCCCAGGTGTTAGGCTTTGCAAGCAAGCATGTTTAACAGCTGAGCCATCTCTGCAGGCCTTTCAGAGTTTTCTTTTCTTTTAAATTTTTCATTTATTTATTTGAGAGCGACAGACACAGAGAGAAAGACAGATAGAGGGAGAGAGAGAGAATGGGTGTGCCAGGGCTTCCAGCCTCTGCAAACGAACTCCAGACGCATGCACTCCCTTGTGCATCTGGCTAACGTGGGACCTGGGGAACCGAGCCTCGAACCAGGGTTCACAGGCAAGTGCTTAACCACTAAGCCATATCTCCAGCCCTAGAGTTTTCTTTTATAACATACAGTTTAGTTGGAAAAAACTAGCAACTAAGGGTCATGGTCTTAAGTCCTATGGCAAGATAGTGTAAGATTTTCTTATCTATATAGCCATCCAATTAAAATATAGCAAATAAAGCTGAGCAGTTATGTCTAGAACATGTATTGCGAATTTTTCAAATATATTCCTCAGGCTAGAGAGATGGCTTAGTGGCTAAGATGCTTGCCATAACTAAAATAATTATAATGGTGAAGACACAGCTACTGAAAAATACTCTTATTTCCACATGTATTTTTTAAGGTGCTGCTTGCCCAACTGCCTCCTGATTCCACAAATGCTTCTTCACGTGTCTCCATCATATATAGATACTGGACTTTCAGTCTGGACCTTACAAGTTGGTCTGTCCTTCACTACCTGATGCTTCTGAAAAGCTATGCTTTTCTCAAGCCAAATTGAATGCCCCTGATAGTCTTTCTCCACTGCCCTAACAGCTATGGCTCAACTCCACCCTCTTCTTTTTGTTCCTGGTCAAGAAAGTTTTTTTGCTGCTGTCATGAGTGCTGAGATTTAAGGCTTCTGCCACCATGCCTGGCAGGATATTTTCATTTATTTATTTGCAAGGAGAGAGAAGAGAAAGAGAGAGAGAATATGAATGGGCGTGCTAGGACCTGTAGCCCTGCAAACAAACTCCAGACACCTGCACCAATTTGTGCATCTGGCTTTATGTAGGCAACAGGGAATCAAAGTTGGGTTGTTAGGCTTTGTAGGCAAGCACCTTTACCACTAAGTCATCTCTCCAGCCATTTCGTTCCAAACTCCTGGCTTTGGAACCATACCACTGAGATCCACTAATCTTCTAGTAGAGGTTTTTACTTTAATTTTTAAGCCAAGATTCTAGGTAAAATTTTTTGTTTTGATAAATGTCTCTTTCATAAAGGCACTGATTTTTTTCTTTTTCTTTCTGAAGTTTGTTTAGACACATTTCTAGGGCCTAGAACAATCTCAGCATGTCCTAAGTGGTCATTCAATAGTAGCCCAATAATTAATATCATTGCATAAGGATTCCAAGGGCGTTGCACTTGGACCTGTCTCCAATCTTTTGCTGATTTTTTTTGGTCTAGATGTGCTGTGTGTTCTGTTTATAGTGGTGCTTTCTGGGGAACCAATACAAAATTTAATTTCACACTCAAGCATCCTTAAAAGGTGGAGTCCAAGTGCTGCTACAGCTCAACAGTGCCTCCACATGGTAAGGAGTTCAACTACAGCTGAGTGGCTACTACAGTGTGAGAATCTACACTCCTTATTCCTTCCAAAATCACCAAGTTAGGAACACTGCTCATGAAAATATAAACAACTTATTTAGAGTGTTAATTCTATTTCTCCTAGAGATATATAAGAGAGCACTCTTCATTTTCATTCTAGTTTTAAAATAGAGCTGATGGTTGAGGCTTATATGTACATTGAGTTAAGTCACAGAGTTTCTGAAACTGAAACCTGAACTTGCTTCTCTCAAACAACCACACTACATTTCAATAGGTATTGAGACTAGCATTCCAAATGGGATCTCAAGGGGTTTTGTGCTTATGATAGCTATGTCACACAATCTGTCAAGTAGATAACACATCTGAAAATCACACACACACACACACACACACACACACACGGGTGTGTATGTATGTATGTACGTATTAAACTAATATATACTGAAGTCTGAGTTCAGCCCAACATAGATTCTCATGTTCGCGACTGATGTCAAAAATGAAACATAGGCAACACTTATGCTGAAGCCTTTCAAATGTCATTTTTTTTACCAAAATGCATATTTAAAAATAAGTTCCAGAGCTTGAGAAATGTCACAGTGGTTAAGGCACTTGCCTGTGAAACCTGAAGACCAAGGATTGATTCCTCAGTACCCATATAAGGCAGATGCACAAAGTGACACAAGCATCTGGAGTTTGTTTACAATAATTAGAGGCCCTTGTGTGCCCATTTTCTCTTTCTCTCACTCTTGCTCACTCTCTCATATATAAAAATTGTAGACTTCGATCCAAGATGGCGAGCGCCTAGCTGCGCTGCAGATACCAGGGAAAGAAAGGCAAGAAATTAAGGGTTATCAGGGTCTTGTTGCCAGTGGGAGGGCACAGAGTGGGGAAAAACAGGGAAGCACGCATCCCCCCTCAGGTGGGTAGTCTACCCCCACACATACAGCCACCATGCCCCGCACTCCGCATCCCGCGGCTGTGCTCCGATCGTGCGCCTGCCAGCCCACTGCGCTGATGCAGAGACCTCCGCCTTTGTGCTCTGATCATGTGCATTGGCCAGCCACGATGTGCTCGGTTCACATGACTGCGGGGACCACCTCTGCTTTGATTAGGTGGCTGCCAGACCCCTGCTGCTGTGTTCCGATCGCTTGCCTGCCGGCCAGCCTCTGCTGTATCCTGATCTCGTGCCTGCATCAGGCTCATCTGCACTACAATTGCATGTGCAGCGGGCCCAGTCCCTCAGCAAGGGACACACAAGTCCACACTGAGTCACTAGCACCAATTCAGGTGCCATCCCCTACCTGTCCATTGCCACCCATCCCCAATCCCCTGAGGCGGGAGAGCACAGACTGTTTGCAGGTCCCAGTGCTCCCAGCCAGAGTTTTGGCAGCTTCAAGGCTTGCTACCTCAGCCCCCGTTCAAACTCGAAGGCAGGCAGCTTTGGTGCATTACTGGGTGAGAATTCAGGCAACTTTGGCGCCCCTGTCAGGCAGTAGATAGGCGGCTTTGGCAAGAGAGAGAAAAAACCCAGGCTGCTTGGCAACTGCCCCAGACTGCCTTAGATTCCCATTGAGTGAGAGCCCAGGCTGGTCCACCCACCTACCTGGCCATACACTGACATGGGTAGACCACAGCGCAAAAGAAATAACATGAAAAATAAAATGCAAGAAAATCCAGAAAGATTACCCAGTTCAACAAGGATTACATCTAACCAAAACATAGAAGAATGTTTAGGATCAGAACAAGTGGAAGCTATGAGAAATGCAACCCTGACCAACCTATTGCTAGAACTTGCAGGAAAGCTACAAAGGACAGATAATCACATGGATGCTACCATCACTAAGCTAGAGAAATATGATAAGACACTGGAAGGAATTCAAAGAGAGCTAAGAGACTTGAGGGAGAGTGAATAAAAAATAGGACCTTGAAAATCAGCTTGCCACACTGAATGAAAACATATAAAGAAATGCAAGGATGATTTCCAAGATTCATCAAGAAAATCAGAAAATGAGGTGAAAACGGAGCTGGACAGAGCAATGGAAGTAATACATAGGAAAGTAGTAGAAAATGCAAACTTAATTGAACAGGTCCAAAACTCGCTAGAGGCTCTCAAGAATAGAGTCAGCAAAGTGGAAGATAGAAACTCTGATCTGGAAGACAGGATGGAAGAAACAGTTCGAGAGCCCAAAAATTTCAGTACGTACAAAAGTTCCTGTGAACAGAACATGAGAGAATTGTGGGATACACTTAAACGTTCTAATATCAGAATAATTGGAATACCAGAAGGAGAAGAACTTCAGACCAAAGGCATGGAGAATTTATTTAACACAGTAATTGAAGAAAACTTCCCCCGTCTCTTAAAAGAAAGGCCCATCAAGATACAAGAAGCAAACATAACTCCTAACCGACTAGACCAAAGGAGAAACTCCCCAAGACATATTATCATTAAGACTCTAAACACTGACACCAAAGAAAAAATCCTAAAAGCAGCTAGGGAATAACAGAACACCACTTTCAAAGGAAACCCCATCAGAATTACTTCAGACTTCTCAATGGAAAGCCGAAAGCTAGAAGGGCCTGGAATAAAACT
This sequence comes from Jaculus jaculus, assembly GCF_020740685.1. NCBI lineage: Eukaryota > Metazoa > Chordata > Mammalia > Rodentia > Dipodidae > Jaculus > Jaculus jaculus. Next base: position 23,038,757 of record NC_059125.1, read on the forward strand.
CCAAACTCTAAGAAACAATTGCTTCGCACCCAAAATACTCTACCCAGCAAAAGTCTCCCTTATAATAGATGGAGAAAGGAAAACTTTCCATGACAAAACTCAGCTTTACAATTATATGAACACAAAACCAAACCTACAGAAAGTATTCCAGGAAATTTTCCGCAGAGAAGAAACAAATAACCAAACACAAATGCCTACAAGAAGCAGATCACAGCAACCAAACCCAGAGTAGACAGAAAAATTCCAAATTCCATGGAAACACCAACACACCTCTACCACCACAACAAGGCAGGGATCAAATCAAATCTCACAGTCATCACCCTAAATATTAATGACATTAATTCACCCATCAAGAGACACAAGCTAACGGGGTGGATCAAATAATTAGACCCCTCAATCTGCTGCCTTCAAGAAACCCACCTTACCACGAAAGACAGAAACCTCCTCAGGGTGAAAGGGTGGAAAACAAAATTCCAAGCAAATGGGAATAAGAAACAAGCAGGTGTAGCTATGTTAATATCAGATAAAATTGACTTCAAACCAAAAAAAAAATCAAAAAAGACAAAGAAGGCTACTTCCTAATTATAAAGGGAACAAACCATCAAGGCGATATTACAATCATAAATGTGTATGCACTAAACACAGGGGCACCACAGTTCATAAAACAAAACCTACTTGACAATAAAACAGAAATAACCACCAACCCCATCATAGCTGGGGACTTTAACACACCATTATCAGTAATAGACACATCATCCAAAGAGAAGCTCAACAGGGAAGTAAAAGAGCTCAACAAAACCATAGATCACTTAGACCTAACAGACATCTACAGAACATTCCATCCCAAATCCACAGACTACACATTCTTCTCTGCAGCCCATGGAACATTCTCTAAAATAGATCATATACTGGGTCACAAAGACTGCCTCCACATGTTTAGGAAAATCAACATAATTCCCTGCATGATATCAGATCATAATGCTATATTCCTAGAAATCAACAACAAAAAAACCAAAAAGAACCCCAATGACAACTGGAAACTGAATAGCACACTCTTAAACAATAAAAGGATAGTGGATAAAATAAAAAATGAAATTGCAAAATTCCTGGAATTTAATGACAATGAGAACACATCATATCAAAACTTATGGGACATAATGAAGGCAGTCCTCAGGGGAAAATTCATAGCACTCAATGCCTTCATAAAAAAGAAAGATCCCAAATCGATAGCCTAACCATCCACCTAAAGTCATTGGAAAACCAAGAAAAATCCAACCCAAAGAGCTCAAGAAGGAAAGAAATAATTAAAATCAGAGCAGAAATTAATGAATTGGAAACCAAGGAAACAATTAAGGCAATTGACAAAACAAAGAGCTGGTTCTTTGAAAAAATAAACAAGATTGACAAACCTCTGGCCAATTTGATCAAGCAATAAAAGGAGAGACTCCAAATTAACAAAATTCAAAATAAAAAGTAGAGATCACAACAGACATAAGTGAAATTGGCAGAATCATCAGGACTTATTTCAAAAATGTCTACTCCACAAAACTGGAAAATGTGGAGGATATGGATAAATTCCTGGACACATATCATCTACCAAAGTTAAACTCAGAGCAGATTAATCCCCTCAATGAACTCATATCACTCATGGAGATTGAAAATGTAATAAAAAACCTCCCAAAAAAGAAGAGTCCAGGACCAGATGGATTCCCAGACAATTTTATCAAACCTTCATGGAAGAACTCAAACCAATCTTCCTAAAACTGTGTCACACAATTGAAGAACAGGGAAAGCTACCCAACTCCTTCTATGAAGCTAGTACCACCCTAATCCCAAAACCAGGCAGAGATGCCACAAGAAAAGAAAACTACTGGCCTATTTCCCTAATGAACATAGATGCAAAAATCCTCAACAAAATACTCGCAAACTGAATTTAACAACACACCAAAAGCATTATCCACCTTGACCAAGTGGGATTTATCCCAGGAACACAAGGGTGGTTCAACATACGAAAATCTGTCAATGTAATACACCACATAAACAAGCTTAAACATAAAAACCACATGATCATTTCGATAGATGCAGAAAAGGCCTTTGACAAGATACAACATCACTTCATGATCAAAACTTTGGAGAGAATCGGCATGGCCGGTTCACATCTTAACATAATAAAGGCAATATACAAAGCTCCAGAGGCCCAAATAATACTTAATGGAGAGAGACTGGAGGAATTCCCATTGAGAGCAGGAGCAAGACAGGGATGTCTTCTCTGACCTCTGCTTTAAATATAGTTCTGGAAGTCCTAGCCCAAGCAATAAGACAGGAGAAGGAAATAAAAGGGATACAATTTGGAAAGGAAGAAATTAAGTAAGCTCTATTCGCTGATGACATGATTGTATAGGTAAGAGACCTGAGAGACTCCATACCAAATCTCCCTAAGGTGATTAACTCCAATAGCAAAGTAGCAGGATACAAAATCAATGCACAAATTCAGTAGCATTTCTGTATGCAAATGACAAAGAAAGAGAAAAAGAAATAAAGGACATAGTCCCATTTTCAATAGCAACAAAAATAAAATAAAATACCTTGGAATAACGTTAATCAAGGAAGTAAAAGATCTATACAACGAAAATATAAAAACTCTCAAAAAAGAAATTGAGAAGGACTTGAAAAGATGGAAAGACCTCCCATGCTCCTGGATAGGCAGAAATAACATTGTGAAGATGACAATCCTTCCAAAGGCAATATACAGATTTAATGCAATTCCAAGTAATATCCCTACAGTGTTCTTCACAGAGATATAAAAAATGATCTCAAATTTCATATGGAAGGGCAGAAGGCCTCACATATCCAAACATGTCCTCAGCAAAAGAAATACCTCTGGTGGCATCACCATACCTGATCTAAAGCTATACTACAAAGCCATAGGAATAAAAACATCATGGTACTGGCATAAAAACAGGAGTATAGACCAATGGAATAGATGTGAGGACCCGGATTTTGGGTCAAGCAACTATAGCTACTTGATATTCGACAAAGGCCCGAAAAATATAGGCTGGGAAAAAGATAGCGTCTTCATCAAATGGTGCTGGAAAAACTGGATAACCACATACAGGAAACTAAAACTTGATCCACACATGTCACCATGCACTACACTCAAATCCAAATAGATCAAAGACCTCAACATAAGACCAGAAACTCGAATACTACTGGAAGAAAATTTAGGAAGTACTTTCCATGATACAGGAATGGAAAAAGACTTCCTGAACAAAACCCCAATGGTTCAAGTACTTAGTCACTCAACCAATGGGATCATATGAAGCTGAAGATTTTCTTTACAGACAAGCATATAATAAGCAAAGCCAATAGAATACCCACAGAATGGGAGAAAATATTTGCAGGTTATCCATCTGATAGAGGCCTTATCTCTAGAATTTACAAAGAACTCAAAAGTCTAAACAATAATAAGCAAATACCCCACTCACAAAATGGGACACAGAGTTGAACAGGCAATTCACAGAGGAAGATATACAAATGGCAAACACACACCTAAGAAAATGTTCATCATCCCTAATAATGAGAGAAATGCAAATTAAAACAACTATGAGATTCCACCTTACCCCAATAAGGATAGCCACCATCAAAAAATCAAATGAATATAAATGCTGGCAAGGATGTGGAGAAGCAGGGACACTCATTCACTGTTAGTGGGAATGCAGGATGGCACAACCACTTTGGAAAGCAATATGGAGGCTCCTGAAAAAGCTGACTATAGAAATACCAACAGACCCAGTTATACCCTTACTGGGCATCTACCCTAAAACCTTCAAACCACAGGCAAGAGAGATTTGCTCAACCATGTTTGTCGCCGCTCACTTCATAATAGCTAAAAGCTGGAATCAACCCAGATGTCCATCATTAGAAGATTAGATAAAAAAGATGTGGTATATCTACACAATGGACTTCTATACAGCAGTAAGAAAAAATGACACAAAGAAATTTGAGGAAAAATGATTGGACCTGGAGCATATCATTCTCAGTGAATTTACCCAATCACAGAAATAAAATCGACACATAGTCTCACTCATCTACAACACCTAATCTGAATCTACCAAGATACCTTACATACCCAGCAAGCACCTCATGGACTAGACAATACAATGGATGGGGAGGGCGGGGAAGGCATCGAAGGGTGGAAAACAGTAATCTGGACACAAACAGCAATGGTACCATAAAATTCTACTTCCTAAAAGACATACCAAATGGCTGAACCTTCACTAGACCCTTACAGGAAACACCTGAACCACAAGACACAGGAGAGGGTAGGATCAAGATTAACCTAAATCTTCTACATCTTCCCTCCCTCCATCTCCCCCTCCCCCCTCTATCTCTCTCCTCTCTAACTGTTGTATGTTAGTTATGTTTTTCCTCAATTTCTTAGTGGGCACTGACCTGTAACCCCCACTTCCAGCTTGGGGCTACCATCCACAATGAGCTTTTGATCAGAGAAACCTACAAGGTTTCCCAAAACAATGAGAGACTTCTGTCAGAGTACTTGATGACCCACCAAATGCCAGTGGTAAGACCCTATTGCTGAAGACTCCATACACAGATGACGCATAAAATGGAATGGCATGGCTGGAAGTCAGGAGAGAGTCAGTCCCCAGACAGTCAGAGTGTCTAGTGCCAGAAGGTGCTACTTGGACGACTGGGGGAAATGACCAATATCTGTGCAAGAAATCATTGTCTAACCTAATTAGCAACATATAACCTGATGTGATGCCCACACAAGTGCAATAGTGGCACACAGCCATGGTGGGGAACCAACTGCTCTTGATTTGGCTAACTGATCCCCTCAGTGGTACTAGACCCATAGCTGGAACTGGAAAACAAGTCAGAACCATACCCAAACACAAGCTCACTCTCCAATATCAAGCTACCATCAATCATGGGGTACAATAGGGCCTACAACTATCAAACTCTCTATCAAAAAAGTTAGTGTTATCTCAATTTTCTGGGTGCTAACTTACTCTCTGTTGGAGAATCTGCTTCTCTTTTCCAGATAGATGCAGATCCTAAGGACAGAGCTGCCCAAACATACCTCAAAAGGGGCCCAACTGAAACTAAGGTCAATTGGCAAAACAAGCAAGGGTGATGTTTTCCTGTGAACCAGATACCAGCACAAAGGGGAAGGAGACCAATGCAGAGAAAAATCAACTCCTACCAAATCAGAGAGCCAGAGCCTCAGAGGCCCCCAACACCTCAGCACTGAAGCAGACCAAAAATGAACCCAACATGGCTCAGGGAAATTTTGCGGAAGAGGGGGCAGAAAGAATGTCAGAGTCACATGTTGGGTCATTTTTTCAGAGACATTTATCATACCAATAACTGTGGGTTAACTCCACAATACACGACCCATTTACATCAAAAAGGAGGGTCCAATGGGAGGGGGTAGATCATAGATGATCCTAAACAATGGTACCAAACTGCCTGTATTTGCTGAAAAGAAAACTAATAAATTAAATTTTAAAAATTATATATATAATTATGTATAATAAATAATTATATATAATTACAAAAATTATACAAACATATATTTTCCAATCTTTGCAGTGACATCTACAATTTTTTCATGAAAAGAAAGATATATTCAACATGATCATATAGGGAAGAGAAAAAGAAGGGATTCATTGACCCACAAGTCTGTCTTCTAGGTAGTAACATGAGGCTTTGATTTAAATATAACATAAGAAATAAACGTAACTAGGTTCTGGTCAGTGTGTGGTCCTGCCTATCATTGATCCATTACTGTCTCAGCTCCAATCTGTTGTGCAATGCGGTCCAGTAAATTGTCAGAACCGTGTGAAATTTCCTGGAAGACAAGTTCCTCCTCTGGCTGGAATCAGGGTTCAGCCTTTGCTCAATTACCACCACCCCCAGCACAGGATTGCTGGGGATATTTTAATTCTTTGGGGCTCATTGTTTCAAAAGTCTGTTATCTGAAAGGAGGGGGCACAAGTATCTCTAGAATTAATTTCTTGCCAGGGAAGTTACAGTGCTGGGAATGGAACCCAGGGCTTTGCCCATGCTAAGTACATGATCTACCACTGCGGTATATTTCCAGCCTACCACCGTTTTATGTGAGACAGAATCTCATCATGCAATTATTATTTTTGTTTATATGAGATTTGTATTAAAAAGTCCATAATGAAGAAAAACAGTTGTTGCTAAATTGTAATTCTAAAACAAAAACAGCTTGATTTTTTTTCAAACTTTAAAGTGATAACATTTTAAATGAGGGTTAGGGATATGACAAGGGATTAGAAAATGCCAGAAGCTGGAGGGATGGCTTATCAGTTCAGACGCTTGCCTGGGAAGCCAAAGGACCCAGGTTTGATTCCCCAGTACCCATGTGAGCCAGATGCACAAGATGGTACATGTGTCTGGAGTTTATTTGCAGTGGCTGGAGGCCTGGGACTCCCATTCTCTCTCTCTCTGTCTCTCTGTCTCTCTCTCTCTCTCTCTCTCTCTCTCTCTCTTAAATAAATAAAAATAAAATAATTAAAAAATAAAATGCTAGGCAGGGCATGAGTTATATTTGGCATCTCAAATTTAGAAATATACTAATCAGTGCTTTCTGTTCTAGAAATTCAGGGTAATATTAGAAACCAATAGGTCTCTTTGGTAATCAGAATGTAATTCATATTATTTTGAAAAAATAATAAAGTATGTATGTAAAATAAGTTTTATACAAAATATTTGAATACAATGATGAAATAGTTTCTTATGTGCTATTATAGTGATTATATTTTAACATCTTAGATTTTAGTAGGCATTATAAAGCAGGTGTAAATTTAATGTTAACTGAATGAGAAAATCAGTAAGGATTAAAGGCATTCAAAGTATATAATTTTAAAAGCAACATAGAAATTCTTAAGGCAATCTTTCCTTTGACTACAATTTTACTTGGAAATACTTACATTTTCTATTAAATTATATCAACTTTTGACATTAAAGGAAAGTATATTTAAGGTCTAAGTAATAGTGAGCTACTTTAAAGATTTTCAAAATAACTTAAAATTTAAATTAGATTATCATAATGATGGAAGTTTAAATAAATATAGTCTCCATTTAAGTTTATTTAATTGTTATGCATGCTAGGTTATATAAATTGGAGGATAAGTGAATGGGTTGCTGTCCTCACATGAGAGAATTTTGTTTGCCCCTCCTTTAAATTGCTTACAATCAGGCAATTCAGTGTTTAGCACATTGTCTGTGTCTTTATGTGCTTTGCTATTTGACAAAATTTCAATCCCAATGTAGTTGACAATTATTTCTTGACTGTAGAAATGACCTTATCTACATTTCAGGTTTTTTTTAAATGACAAGAAATGGTTATAATAAATTCCAATTGTTAAAAGTACAGGATCAGAGTGATATATAAAATAAGTGTTTTAGTTATTCTCCCAGAAGCATAGCTTTAAAACAATCACGTTAGAATTTTAGTTACTGAATGAAGAAATGGATGCAAAGTATCATTTAAGGCATATGTAAAATATTAATTGATACTAAGCTGAGGCACTATCCAGTAATAAGAAGTCCATTAATTGAGCCCATTTAATTAGAAAGTTAAAAACTTCAGTTAGCTGTCTAAAAGTAGTGTGTGGAGGCTTCATGCTGATAATTTTATAAGTAAGCATGCATTTTAGTGTTCACATGCATGTTCTTTCATTGCTTGCAGTCCTTAAATTCTGAATTAACACTTGGATATATGATGCTTTATTCCTTTTTTCAGATAAAGATTTAGCAATAGAAGCAATTACTTAAAAGTTCTATCTATATCAAAATCTGATAATCAATGAGTCATGATAATGGCAAATCTACTATACATACCACAGAGTTTCAGAATATTTTCATAAAAATATCTACATATTTAGCTTCATTGTATACTTATCTTTATTCTAGATGAGAAAATTAGTCAATTTCCATCTTGGCAGAGTAAAATGTATAACCACTGGAGGAAGAGTAGGGAAATTTAGCATTAAATTTTGCATCAGTTTTTAATATGACTTGCAATTCAAAATGTGCCCGATAGTGAACTGAAAATAAAGCTTGTGATATAAGAACATGTTTCAATACTTAAATAAATACATGTATGTGATCTGGATATTTATTTTCTTTTTAAATACAATGCAACTGGTAGAATTACAGATTTCCCAAAATTACTAGTGTCATAATCCTTGCAACATTTAAATGCATTATGTTACTTGGCAAAGGGAATTGTCAGTGGAACTAAGGTTAATGTGAATTTAATATAAAAGCAGCAACCAAGATCATTCAGATAGGCTCAGTATACTCAGAAGGATTCTTAAAAGTGAAAGAGGACAGTTGTTTAGCATATACCAGACCACAGATGTGTTCCCTTGCCCCACAAAAGCAAAAAGTAAATTAAAACTAGAAGAGGTAGCAGAAAGGACCTAGTAGGCAGCTGACATACTATGAGAAGGAATTAGCCTATTAGCTTGACTGTAACATTTTATATGAAAAAATAAGTTTCATTTGCTTTTGAACTTTGAGTAAATATGTTATGTCTTATTTTTTTCTTGTTTAATATCGTTTGCAATGTTCTTAGCAAAAGCAGAAATCTATTCATTTTCATTTTTCTGTAGTCATAACTAAACATGCACACATCACTTTAATTAGAGATTTTACATTTTATGTTTCATTTGGGTCCATACCCACAAGTATATGGAAAGGGAGGCATGCATGGTTCTATGTGTAAATATCTTGTTATATATTAGTATCTTCTATAAGTTATGTATGATACAAATTATCCAGGATAAATTATTATGAAACAGATGTAGTCACAGAATTCTTGATTCTTTGTCTTCCATATTTTTCATCCTTTTTGACTTTTTTGCTGAATTATGGGTATATTCATGTTGTGTAGCTATTGCTTTGTCAAGATAGCTGCCCAGAGGGAACTTACTTGAAAAATTGGAAAAATTACAAAGGTAAAAGGCATGTATTAGTACCCTCCATATTAGTTGCTGATTTGGCAGGTACATTGGGTAAGAGAGGATTGAACGGAAGCACTGGCCTCCTGATTCTTATGGCTTGTCAGACAAAAGGGAAAATCATTTAAAAACATATCTGAGGTAATGAACCCTTCGTGGGATCCAAAATCTTGGAAATTATGGGAAGAAATGTAGAGTTAACAGGAAACGAACATGGAAGACATTGTAGAACCTATCCCTTCAGTCTGACATTTAATACAGAAGGAGACATCTACTATTAAGAATAAAGATAATGTTCTTAATAGTGGCCTACTACAAAGGGGGATGATAATAAGGGAATCCTCAGCAACTGTGCATTTAAATCAGGATTTTTTTTTTTAACAAACAAAGAAGAGGCTATCACAACCTGTCTTGTAAGTCTGTGGGACATTGGGGCTGAGACCAGTTGAAGCAAAGAAACAGTAATACAACTATTTATCTGTCTTTGCGGAAAAAAAAATATAAGGCTTCAAAATCTGGAGGCAATATGATGGAAATTATTCCAATAGACTGACTCACAGAAGCTATTATACACACTTGATTATTGTCAGCTGAGGTTCTCATGGATATTAGGGACTGGAAGACAATAGAGGAGGTATGGTTGTCATTAACGGAACTGAGTAGGTGAGAAGCCCAATTTAATTCAAAAGGAGTTTCAAGATTTTAGTGGCATTTAATACTCTAGGAGCATTACTGACCCTCTTGATGGACTATAATCTTTGTGAAGTAGAAGACACTTTGGCTGACCTGAGTGACTTACATTAGCAAGTAAATGGGATACAGCATTGATGTTGGGTTCACTAAGTGGTACAGCAATCTTGAAAAGATGAAGAACAGAAAAGCAGTAAAAGAGTCTGCCTAGGTCACGGGAAGGCAAATGTGGCAATGTATGTATTGAATCAGAGTTCCAAGGCAGGAAACCTTGACAGAAGTCAAATGCTCTATTTATTACTGAGCTTCTGAAAGGCTTTAAAGCCAGAAGAGTAGTTCACTGAAAACATAAAGGACAAAATCATGGCTGGCAGGCTGGAATGATGTCTTAGCAGTTAAGGCACTTGCCTGCGAAGCCTAAGGACCCATGTTTGACTCTATGTCCTATATAAGCCAGATGCACAAAGGAGAGGCAAGCTCAAAGTAGCACATTCCCAGTAGGTGGCGCAAGTGTATGGAGTTGGATTTCAGTGGTTGTGGCCCTGTTGCATCAATTCTCATTCCCTCTCTCTCTCTCTCTCTCTAAAATTAAAAAAAAAAAAAATCTATGGATGGAGAGGTCATAAGCTACATGAGAAAGCCATTGATATTGTTTTAATAAATGGTTGTGATATGACTGACAAATGACCTTCTAAGCATCCATATTTATGCCAATGGATTACTGTTGCTATCAGCCTAAATTAATCATGGAGAGAAACTATCATTTTTTTTTTTATTTTGTCAATTGAAGATGACTGTAGATACTCACAACTGGCCAAGTTATTGAGAATAAGCAACTGTTGCTGTGGCAGAGTCCTGATGCTCATTCATAGATAGAGGAAAATGCTCAACATCTCTATTACCCACTGTAAGTATTAGGAAATGTTCTTGAAGGGAAAGGGATGGCAGAAAGAATGTGAGAACCAGACGAAGGGATGGAGAGTTGTGTAGCTCTTTTTCCTAAACTGGAACATTCTCTCCTAGTGAAAGACTCTTTAAAGTTTAGGAAGTAAAAATCTCAAAAGACTTAGGAAATTCCTGATACACCATTTACAAGGCTCCACCCTAAGGTTATACAAGCAGTAAATAGTTCTGGGGAGGCAAGACTCTGTGACTAGCCGAGGTTCCTGCAAGGTATTCATGAAGCACCAGCAATGCAGCTTTTGTGAGATGTCACTCATGCTGAGGTGGGCTTTCCATTGATATAGATGCCTTTAAGTCATCCATACTCTAGGAAATAACCCTAATAAACTCAGTTATTATCCAAGTTGGACTTTGGTGAAATCATTTGACCTGTTGCTGGGACCTATCTTGGCTGAATAGATGTTTGCTCATGTCTCCCCAGCAAAAGTTACCCAGTGTTTCTCTGGTAATTCAACCCCCCTTCTGTTGTATATATTTGTGCTTAGAACTCTTCATTGGATATTTTAAAATATTATTTATTTATTTATTTATTTATTTATTGGGTAGAAAAAGAGGGAGAGTGAGATAATGGATGCACCAGGGCTTCTAGCCACTGCAAATGAATTCCAGATGCATGTCCCCTTGTGCATCTGGCTAACATGAGTCCTGGGAAATTGAACCTGGGTCCTTTGGCTTGCAGGCAAATGCCTTAACCACTTAAGCTATCCCTTCTTCCCTCTTCATTTGATTTTTAATTATTTGTATGATATTTTATAATTTTGGAACATCATTTCAGTTCTCACATATGTTCCTTTGCTTTTTAGCAACCTGTCTTTGCCATATATAATTTTCAGCTTATATTTTAATTGTTCACTATATATAGATTACATAATCAGTCAAGTAACTCAGTAGCTGAAAGGTTTGTGGTTCTTTTAGCATTGTCTTTTGTGTCTATTTATTCTCTCTCATTACATATTTTTCCTATATGTGTATGTGATTAGAACATTGATTTTTCTTTTCTTACTTTTCCAAGGTAGGGTCTCACTCTAGCCCAAACTGACCTGGAATTCACTATGTAGTCTCAGTGTGGCCTAGAACTCATGGTGATCCTCCTATATCTGCCTCCCAAGTGCTGGGATTAAAGGCATGTGCAACCACATCTGGCTGATTTTTCTACTTTTAATGTTCTGTGTTTTATTCTTTCCTTAAGCAATTACAATACACAGTCAGTAAGTGAATTTATAAAAATATGCCATATCTCTTCTGCTATAGCTGTAAGAATAAATTCCTGGGCTGGAGAGATTGCTCATTGGTTAAGGTGCTTGCCTGCAAAGGCCAAGGACCCAGATTCAAAATCCCAGTACTTACATAAAGCCAGATGCATAAAGTGATACATACATTTCGAGTTCAGCTGCAGTAGTAGAGGCCCTGGAATGCCCGTTATCTCTATTTCTCTCTCTCTCTTTCTCTCAAATAAATAAAGTAATTACAAACTCCTATATACAGTAACATTTTATTCCTTCCTTAAAACATCCAGTACAGTGACTGTGTTCATCATCTTTCCACTACTATGACAAAATACCTGAGTAAAGCTACTTAAAGGGGAAAATATTTAGTTGATAGTTCAGAAGCTTTAGCCTATATTTAATTACTTCAGCTGTTTATAGGTCTGAAAAATATCATGGCATAAAGGCATGATGAAGGGAAGCTGTTGACCTCATGGTATCCAGGAAACAGAGATAGAAACTGCTGTGTGGGAGATACGAGAAAAGCTAAGCTCTTCTCCTTAGTGAACTACTTTCTTCTATGGAGACCTAAATCCCAGTTTTTATTTACCTCATACTAGTGAAATTAAACATTGGATTCATCACTGGATTATACCATTCATTTTGTCTGACCATCTTTCAGTGGCTTCTCGATACTCACACAAGCTAGGGAACAAGATTTTAACACATGAACTTTTATGGGAAATTTTATATCCACAGTGTAATAATGTTGAAAAGCAGTAGAGAGAAGGGATATTTTTGCCATGTTCCTAGTCATTGCTACCACACTTTGTTTCTTGCCATTAGCCATCATATTAACTGTAAGTTTTGCAATAATCTTTACCAAGTTGAGTATTTCCCTACTATAGCTAGAATCCTGAGGTTTTTTAAATTATCAATGGAAGTTTATTGCTTTTTTCTGCATTTATTGATGTGATAATGAAGTTTCTTATCTCTCTTGTTGATATGGATGGATAAAATGAATTGATCTGGAATTTTTATCCAGCCTTGTACACCTGGAGTCAATCCCACATGATTACAGTGCATAATGTATTTTGTATTTGTTAGACTTGATTTGCTCCTATTCAGCAGAAATTTTCTTTGCATCTATGATCATGGCATCAATTGGTCTGTGGTTTCTATGTATTACTCAGGTTTTGACATTTGGATAATGATGGCCACAGAGTATTTAGTTACTGTTATTCAATTGGTGTTGGTGACAGAGGAAAAATGCCATAGGATGAGTAGCTTAGATAATAGGAAATGTAGTCACGTTTTCTCTGAAGACTAGAAATACTACTTCAGGTTCCCAATATGATTGGTTTCTGCTAATGTTCCACTTCTTCGCTTAGAGATAGCATTCAATCATAATTATTACATGACTGGTATAAAATCAGGAAGGAAGAAGGAAGGAAAAATAGAGTGAAGAAGTAGAGAGGGGGAGAAAGAAGTACAGAATACCTTTCTTATGTTTCTATGTTTTCTTGTTACTGTTGCTGTTGTTTTTGGTTCAAAAAAAAAAGGGGGCCTCAATATTCAAACTGAGCTAGTCTTAAACTAAAGATCCTGAGTGCTATGATTTCAAATATGCATGATCACTCCTGGCTTTCATGCCCTTTCCTATAAAGTTACTAATCTCAATCATGAAGGTTTCACTCTCAAATATTAAATGCCTTAGAAAGACCAGTCGTATTGTAAGTAGGCTTCAAAGCACAAACAGAAAGCTGACAATAAGAAATAACACTCTGTTCCTAACAATTTTTAGTTTAAAATTGTATTGATTTTTCTAAGAATAAGAATGTGGGGGCTGAAGATAAGGCTTAGCACTGAAGACACTTGCCTGCAAAGCCTAATGACCCCGTTTCAATTTTCCAATACTCACATAATCCAGATGCACAATGTGACACATGCACCTGGAGTTCCTTTGCAGTGGCTAGAGGTGATGGGGAGGCTCTCTCTCTATCTGCCTCTTTAGAAAAAGATAAATTAAAAAATATTTTGAGCCTGGCATGGTGGCACACACCTTTGATCCCAGCACTCAGGAGGCAGTGGTAGGAGGATCACCATAAGTTTGAGGGCACCCTAAGACAACACAGTGAATTCCAGGTCAGCCTGAGCTAGAGTGAGACCCTACCTCGAAAAAAACAGAAAAAAAGAAAAAAAATATTTTGGCAATCTTGATTGTATTAGTAATTTCCTTTTCATCAGTTACTTGATTTCTGCTATATTTTTTCTAGCTACTTACATATTATTTATTCAACTTGCTTTTGTTTTTCTACTTGCCTAGCACTGGTGTATAAATTACTGATTTTTGACCTGTTTTATTTTCCAGTGTGTTCACTCAGTGGTATAAATTACTGCTATGTCATCGTACACACTTTTACAACTGTCATTTTCATTTTAAATTAGTTCCACATATATATATATATATATATATTAATTTTTTTTGATTTATTTGAGAGCGACAGACACAGAGAGAAAGACAGATAGAGGGAGAGAGAGAGAATGGGTGCGCCAGGGCTTCTAGCCTCTGCAAACGAACTCTAGACGCGTGAGCCCCCTTGTTCATCTGGCTAACGTGGGACCTGGGGAACCGAGCCTCGAACCGGGGTCCTTAGGCTTCACAGGCAAGCGCTTAACCGCTAAGCCATCTCTCCAGCCCAGTTCCACATATTTTAAGATTTCTCTTGAAGTGCCTCTTTGACCCATCTATTATTATGATATATGCTTTTATTTTATTTTGTTTATTAGTTATATACAGTGTGTATACAACCATATTGGTACCATCATTAGAAATGTGCTTTTTAATTGGATGCATCTTGCAAGTGAGTTTCCACATATTATTCCATTAATTTATATTTTAATTTCTGATTTAATTTCTGTTGATTTATCATTTTCCTTCTTTAAGTAGAAACGTGGTATGAACACGTAATATGTTGGAACCATCACTTCCCTCCTCCAAACCCCCATTCCACTGAAGACACTCCTTAGTGGGATTGCCAGTATTCACCATGGGGTTATGGGTTATGTGTTGTGAGAACAGCAGTTAGTCATTGAGGGAGAGAATTTCTGTTGATTTCTACACTGCTGGTCTCACAGCAGCCACTCAATGATGTTTTGTTGTTGTTGTTGTTGTTGTAAGATGTTGCCTACCTCACTGACATCCAAGTAAAAGATAGATTAGTTGGAAAGAAGGGAGGGTTTACTAGAAGAGGGTGAGGAAGGATAAATGAGGTAATGGGAGGAGATTATGATCTAATTACATTATGATCATGTATGAAAATTTTCAATGAAAATGCCTCCCATGGAAAAAACAAACAAACAAACAAACATTACATTGCCTCTCAAATATTTTCACCAAATAGCTGTAGCAGAACAAACAAGCATGAGAGAAAACAATATGCAGTTCAGGTAATATTGTCAGGGAATGACAATGACAACTGAATGAGCTTTGTCAGCTCAGAAGATGTTTCATGACTTCGTTTTTTCTATTTCAGTAAGTCTGCAAAGTAGGATTCTGGGGGAAGATAATATTCTGCATTCCCTAATTATAGGTATAAAACAAAAATGTAGCCTGGCATAGTGGGCCAGCCTTTAATCCTAGCACTTGGGATGCAGAGGTAGGAGGATTGCTGTGAATTCTAGGCCAGCCCATGACTACATAGTGAATTTCAGGTCAGCCTTGGTTAGAGTGATACCGTACCTCAAAAAAATAAAAGAAATTAAATATTGAATAGTCATTAGCTATTTACCACCCCAAATTTGCATTAACTTAGGCCAATATAATTTTGAAGGAATTAAATCACTTCTAAGCCACTACAGAGAATTTCACACACTGCATATATATGGATACACAAAATATATTCTTATGGTTTCGTGTCAAATGGTTTCATGTAACTATAAACCAACATTTATTGAAATATTGTTACCTCTAAGTTAACTGAAATGCACATTGTCAACCATGAGGAATTTTTATATTCTTAACTAGCAACTTTTGGGTGCTAGGTTAATCCAGGAAGACTTCTTGGAAGTTAATCATATGTGATTTTCGGACCATAACTATTTAAGAAATTTGAAGTGAAGAGTAAAACCATTGTGATTAAATTTAAACTCTTACCAGCTGTAGCATATTCAAAAAATGCATATGACTGAAGTAGGTTCAGAAAATGTAGATAAACCCAAGTTATTTATTCTAAAGCTTCATTAGGAAATATGTGGTGTGAGAGCTGGAACCAAAAATCCATAGCAGAGGCCCATAAGCCAGAAAAAGGCTATAAAGGAGGGAGGAGAGGGAAGGACTTTAGGGGATGGTATTGTATATATGAAAGTAGAAGAACAGATTATAGGGAGGGGAAAGGCCTAAGCTAGGACAGGGGAAGAGATTGTATAAAAGAAGGGTATGGGGGGAGGGTCAATCAAAATTCAAGATATTCTGAATAAGATATATGTAAACCTATTTTTTTGGGGGATAATGGCACGTCCAGAAGCCACAGATTGTTACTAGGAAATTTTCCGTGCCAGGGGTGGGATACTGTCCAGTGAGTTGTTGGCCAGGGAATTCCCTGTTGTCTCCAAAACATTATAGGCTATTGCCAAAGCCCCTGGCTTCCAATGAGAGATGGTAAGACCCTATTGCTGAAGCCTTCACATGCCTGAGCATCAAAGTCACTGAGAAATCAAGCTGGTGCTGAGCAAAAAACCTTCTCTCTGTAGCCCAGCCAACTGAAAGCTGGAAAAAGCTGCACTGTATGCAGCCTTATGGGAGACAGAAGTCATCAGCAATAAAAACAGTGGACACTGGAAGCCTCAAGTTTGGCCAGACAGGCCAAATGACTGAATGAGCACAATAGTGGTATTTCTTCTCTGTGTGAAACCAGCTGCTTTCTAACTGGACTGAAGGTTCACTCTATGGGAGGGAATAAGTGCCTGGTACTAAAAACCTAATCAAAAGCCTATGGCAGGGGAGGTCATGAGCCTTAGGGGTATAAAGTCTGCTCTTGTCTGGATAAATGCATATATTACTCTCACCAAATTGTCCTATAAGCACTACACTTAATGTTCAAATTCATATATTAACGCTAATCTCACTTCTGGTTAGAGAAGCTTCTCTTTTTTTATGGCAATGAGCATTGGGATGACTGAAAAGGCAACATAGTGCTGAGAAGAAGGGATGGAGGAGTGTCCGGCCCTGAAATATTTCACACCCTCCAAGGCTCAGGGTCCATTGCAGAAGAGGTGGTGGAAAGAATGTAAGAGCCAAAGGAAGGGTACCATTCCTTACTTACAACTGTCTGGACAGAAATTGGCCTCAATATCCAAGAACTCGCAGTGCCTAGCAATACCTACACAAGATCTTCATAATAGGAGAAGAAGATGATGACATCAAATTAAAAGAGTGACTAATGAAGGGAGGGAGGGTATATAAAGGAGAGCAGAGTTATTAAGGGGAAAGAAAGGGAGGAGAGGGAAATAGCATGGTTTGTTGTCTGTAAGTATAGAAGTCGTCAATCATATATACACACACACACACACATATGTATCCACAGAGAGGTAGTTGCAAAAAAGTTTGATTTGTTTTGTTTTACTTATAAATCACAAACATTCTTCTGACTTTTTTTGTAATGAAAACACTTAACACTTATAAAAATAATTCATAGGTTATTACATATGTAGTAATATATTTATCATAATAAAATGGGGCTGGAGAGATGGCTTAGCGGTTAAACGCTTGCCTGTGAAGCCTAAGGACCCTGGTTCGAGGCTCGGTTCCCCAGGTCCCACGTTAGCCAGATGCACAAGGGGGCGCACGCGTCTAGAGTTCGTTTGCAGAGGCTGGAAGCCCTGGTGTGCCCATTCTCTCTCTCTCCCTCTATCTGTCCTTCTCTCTGTGTCTGTCACTCTCAAATAAATAAATAAATAAAAATTTAAAATAATAATAATAATAATGAAATGCTGAATATTTAAGAACTCAACATCACAATTAAAATTAGTAAAGAGTTAAAAGCATTCTAAACTGTATCATAAAAACTGAAAACTTAACATTCAGAATTATAAAGACTATAAACTTAAATACTGATATTCTGAATTTTTATTTCAATTGAAAAACATAACATCAGTGGAGATCAAGCACAATCAGAATGATTTGGATACAAACATAAATCTTGAAATCTAAAAGAAAAAGATCCATGAAATTGTAAAAAGCTAGCATTCAGAAATTATTACATCAACTGAAAAATACACATTCGGGATTTAACTTAAATATTTTTTAAATTAAATATTATTTTAAAGCTGGTATTCTGAAATTTTTACACCAACAAAAACTTAACATTCAGAATGAAAATTACCAAAGATTTAAAAACTGACAAGTGTACTGATGAAGTACTAAACTTTAGGAAATAACAGGCCTTCAGGATGGCATGCGCTCTACTCTCTCTTGGCTTTCCTCCTCGTCAGAAGTGCTGGAAGACTCCTCGACATCTGCAGCTGCACTCCTGACATCAAGTCTAGTTACATTCCTATGCCACCTAGGATGTCTCTCTGCCACACGATTCAAGAGGAACCAAAGAGTGCTGTGGTCAAAGAAGGAAGCTTGCTGAGAATAAAAGTCATCTCATTTTTTCTTGTTGACCCTAAGAACATCTTTCATCCCACGAAGGTCAGTGGGAGCTCCAGCTGTGGGGGCCCAGGTCTTGACGTCCTCATCTAGGCCACAGCTTTCCATCACAGGCAGGTTAGGATGGGGATCAATAGAGTTTACAGAACCTCTCTCATCCCCGTCCAATAACTGAACAATCTGGCAAGACGATTTCTCCCAAAAGAAAATGTGCCCACAGTCACTACCACTCACCACAAATTCACTTTGGGGGCCATAAAAATTGACACCTTTTACTGTGGCATTATTTCTGTGTCCCTTATATCTCTTCTTGTACTGAGCTCCATCATCATCAGAGGAGATGAAGAGGAAGATGTCATCATCATTATAGCTGGCTAGGAGCTCAGTGCCATCATGACTGTATGTAAGGCCTGTGACATATGGTGGAGAATTGGTTTCAGCCAGGTGATGAGGACAGAACCTCTTGAGTACTCCATTGTTCTCTTTCTCATCAATTTTCCTCTGGTCATAAATCCTTACAAACTGATCTTGTCCACCTACTGCAAATTGATAGACATTATCAGAATTGATACAGATTGCATATAGTCCCACTACTTTCTTCTCATTGTCTTTTGTCACAACCACTTTTGAAGCTGGCTGGCGTTTTCAGAGGTCAATGCTGAACACACCACCATCTTCACCACAAGTGAGGAACTTGAAAGAGGAGTCGGGCTCCAGAGCCAATTTATGAGATGCTCCCCTGCGCCTCACCAAACACTTGGTTGTCTCGGTGGATGGCATATCGGACAGGTATGCTACCCATATGTGCCCATCAAAACCACACGTGACCAACATGGAATCATCACAATTAGGAAGAAATTTAGCTTGCAGGACATTATATTGGTGGCCACTGTGAAATTTCAGTACCGGACGTTGTTGTACCCAGTCCCACACAATCACGTGCAGATCCTCACTGCTACTGGCCAGCCTGGTACCGTGCTGGTTAAAGTGCACAGTATTGACACATGCGGCATGGCCTGCTAGACCATACTGTAGGCAGAAGCGCTGGACAAAGACTCTTGCCCCACAGGCATCATACACAAAATGGGCACTTGACCCCAGCTGCCTGTCCCTCAGCCTGGAAAGAACTTGCCAGCGCGGTCTCGGGAGAGCACTTGTCTCTAAGGATAGCCACTGGTCTAGAGAAGCATTTCCATAAAAGTGACTCTGTTCACCTCTGGCCCTCCTGGGCTCAGCACATCCCTCATGTCCCTCAGACTCTTCCTGGGTCTCTTCACCATTGTTCTCCACCACCTCCAATGCATTCTGTTTCTGTACATGCCCCAACAGGATTTCTGTATTGCAGCCCGAAGTGTTGGAGTCTGTTAAGCTGATAAGACTGATTGTGGCACCATCATTACCACTGTTGCCATTGCCATCACCATCTGGAAGATTGTCAACATTACCATCACCTTCATCATTCCCACCACTACCATCACCATGACCACTACCATCCCCACTACTACCACGTTGGCCATCACGATCACCACCACTACCACCTTCACTGCCATCACCACCACCATGACCATGGCCATCACCTCCACCATGGCCATCATTATCACCACAACTTCCATCATGTGCACCATCACAGCAGACAGCAGTGGCACCAGAATTGCCCAGGCACTTACCTTGACCGTATGTGCTGTCTCGTGGAGGGGTACTGCCATATCCAGCTCTAGTCCCAGTCTCGGCTGAGCTCAGATCCATTTCTGGATGGTCAGGTGGGCTGAAGTTGGAAGAAGACATCTGTCCCCCCACCTGGGCTCTATGCTTCTCCTTTTCCTCCTCCTCCTCGGCATGGCTTTGGTGCTCAAGGTGTGGCTCTGCCTTCTCCTCTTTCCCCTTCCCACTGCTGCTGCTGCTCGGTTGGTCTTGGTCTGACATTTCCAAGGAAGGCGAAGATCACAGGGGCAAGGTGTGGAAATCAGCAGACTCTGGATGTTCAGAGAAGGAAGCAGGCCCACCCTGAATGAAGACCACAGGTCACAGGAGAAGAGCACAAGAAAACTGGAGGCACGGCAAGTGGCATAGGCCAAAATGGCAACTGCCGGAAGCACTTGAGCATTTAAATAATGTAAGGGAGCCCATGAGGTTCAGAAAGCATCTCATTTCATATTTTGCAATATCAGGGACTGATCTTTTCTTTCTTTTTTTTTTTTTTTTTTTTTGGCCCAGAGCCTGGCCTCCATCCACAAGCATTTTAAGTTTGAACGTTTCTACACTTTTGAAATTATTCTTATCAGTTTAAAGTAATCATCAACTTGGAAAGTCATATTTCCAAATTTCTCAGTATTTTGAAGTAAATTTTCAGTATTAAATGAATAGGAGGAAAGAGCAAAGAAATGTTCACTTAGAACCCCACAGCTCCTGACAAGGAATATCTTCCTTAGTCTCCCAATGGTTCCAAGGTTCAAAGCACATGGATGGAACATTATTTACTGGAGCATGGGCAATGTAAGAGTAGCTAAAATGCTGAAGAAAATGATGCTTACCCTCCAACAACCATGAATTGCCAATACATCTTTAGGGAGGGGTGGGTTTTCCCAAGATCTGTACCCATCCAACTCAAATAGTTTAAAGGAAACCTTGAGAATTTTAATCTGATAAAATTTGTATAACATTGCCTGTTAAAATTACAAGATGCATAGTTAATTGCCATTCAGGCAAATATTGGGAACTTTTTAAAAACTTTACTATAAGCTGATCTCAAATATTACATAAGATTTACTTCCACTGAAATTTCATAATGCATTTTTGTGAAATTCAAACTTAACATTGTTTCCTATATTTGCATATATGTATTTATTTATTTTTAACCATTTTTATTTATTAGTTATGTACATACTCAATGTGTAAATAGCACGTTGGTACCATCTTTACCCTCTCCCCTCTAAAGGGACCCTCCTCATTGGGGATGCCAGTTGTTCCCATGGGGATTGTGGGTCATGCATTGTGGGGCTATCCATAAGTTATGGGGCAGAGGCAATGTCTCTGTGCATAATGTGCCAATGTGTGGCTCTAACGATCTTTCCACCCCCTCTTCCATGAATTTCCCTGAGCCATGTTGGGTTCGTTTTAGGTCTACTTCAATGATGAGGTCTTGGGAACCTCCATGTCTGGATATCTGGTTTGGTAGGAGTTGTGTGTTCTCTGTGTCTATCTCCTTCACCCATGTGCTGATACCAGGTTCACCAAGAAAGCAGCACTCTTGCTCATTTCACCAATTACTCTATGATTTCAGGGGCCCTGGTGAGGAACAATGGGTGAATCTCTCCTCCAGATCTGTGTCCATCTGAAAAAGAGAAGTATATTCTCCAATGGAGAAGTAAGTCAGCACCAGATAAATGGGATAACCATTATTATTTTAGAGATATTTAATAGGTGTAGGCTCTCTTGTAGCTGAAGATTGGTGGAGCTTGATGTTGGAGAGAAAACTCAGTTTTTGGATATAATTCTGACTTGTTTCCCAGTTTTAGCTATAGGTTCCATTCCACTGAGTGGAATCATTATCAAATCAAAAAGCAGTTGGTTACCCACCATGGCTGTGTGTCACAATTGCACTTGGGTGAACATCACTTCAAGTTGTTTGCTACTGAGTAGCTTAGATCATGAATTGCTTGGACATATGTTGGCCATTTTCCCCCAGTATCTCATGTAGAACCTTCTGGCACTAGACAAGCTAACTGCCTGGGGACTGACTCTCTTTCAGAGTCCAGCAAGGTCTCTACATGTTCTGTACTAATAGCATAGGGTATCTTTGGCAGTAGGGTCTTACCATTAACCTTTGGTGGGTAATTAAGTGCTCTGACAGAAGTTTGTCTTCTTTTGGGAAAACGTGTAGGTCTGTCTTATCAAGATGTTAACCACATCCTGGTACTGAGAGTTACAGGCCACATCCAAGGAAAATGAAGGAATAAAATGATAGATAATATAAAAGAGAAAGAGAGAAGAGAGAGAGAGAGAGAGAGCATGAGAGAAAAGGAGATTAAGGTTAGTCTTCATCATACCCTCTGCAGGGCCCTTTGATTCAGGTGTTCCCTCTAAGGACCTTATGAAGGTTCAACCTTTTAGTCTGATTTTCAGGATATAGGATTTTATGGTACCAGTTCCACTTGGGTTCCATTTTATGTCCACCCACCACCCTTATCCACCCCTACCAACCCCCACCCTCGCTATTGTCCAGTCCTCAAGATTCCTATTAGGTATGTCAGCATCCGGGGTGATGCAAGTTAGGATCAACAAATGAGTGAGACCATACGACCATTGTCTTCCTGTGATTGGGTGAATATTTGCATTTATTACTTCTATAAAATCCCTGTAGTGAGAGAAGAATTTAATTCCTCAGTATAATTAAGGTTGAAATCAACTGATGAATTTAAAGTGGACACTTCTTGTAGTCAACTCAACATTTCTGGAATAAGCCTCCACTCCAGCCATACACAGATTATGGAAGAAGGTATTTATTTCAGATTTACAAAATTCATGGGAAATGTCATCAATGGCAGAAGAAGCTACCTACTTTTATCCATCTAAGCACAGAGAAGTGCTGCAAGTAAACATAAATAAGCAGCAAGCACAAATTGTCAGAGCTTAAACTGCTCTGAACACACCTTTGAGCTGGACTCCAGGATCTGCCCCTCATGACACCATCTCCAGCTGGGCAGCTGGAGACCCAAGTTACAAGTTACTTTTAATAAAGAGCCTGGGTATAAGGGGCCATATGTTTATACTATCACATTCAAACTATCACAAACTGAAGTGAGTAACTTCTCTGTCAACAAGATAGAAACATATTCCTTATGATATATATATATATATATATATATATATATATATATATATATATATATATATATATATATATATATATATATATCCAGAGACCCTATACATATATTTTCAGAGTTAATTCAATTTAGGGTACTTAGAGAATACCAATCTATTTTCATAAAATAACTAGAATATTGCAGAACAACCCAAATATTCCTATATCTCTCAGAATATGCTGATATCTTTTTTGAGCATTCTAGGCAAGAAAACAGCTGTAAAATGCCAATTAATTGTCTATGCTGTGTTAACTTCTCTGAATGCATTCCCTTTTAGGTAATGTATGTATCTTTCTTAAGAGCTACATTAAATAGCTGATTAAAAATAACAGAATTGTAAAATAACAAACTCCTCAAAGTAGTCCAACTTCATCCCCTCTAGCTGGGATGTCCACAGGTTGGAAAATATACCATCCTGAGCCAGATTGGGAAAACATCCTGAGCCAGCAGCTTTCTTTGGCAGCTAGACCACATTACTGATTTCCAAAACCCTAATATCTCCATTGAAACCTGTGGTTAATTCTCATGGCTCCATCAGCCTGTACACAACCATTCCTCACATTGCCTAGCATCCATTTCCAAAAAAGCACACAACATCTTAAAATCATATGACACTTTCATTCCTACATTTTCTATACTCCCATGGCACCAGGTACACTACCAAAATTATTAACCCTGAGAGGAAACAAGACAATGATGAAGAACAGGAAATTACTTTAGCATTCTTACCTGAAGACACCTCCATTTAAGAGTTAGCATTCTTCCTACAGTGCTAATACAGAATAGCTGGTCCTATGTCAATAGTGGAAATCTCTCAAACAGTTGCAGCTAAAGCAGGCTACTATTGCCTACCCTAAAACTTCATTTCTGTGTCATATCCAAGTGCTGACACTGTTCATTTTTTCTAAATTAAGCTCTTCTCAAGTTCTCAGGGCACAGACAGTTTACAACTAGCTTCTCTCAAAAGCTGCCTTCATTCCAATCCCTAAAATGTTCTCTTCCCCTGATAAGCCAAGCCTCAGTCCACATTTTTTTTTCCTGAATTTACAACTCAAAACTCTCAAAAGAATCCAAGGCTGTAAAGATGGCTCAGCAGTTAAGGCACATGGCTACAAAGCCTAACAACTTGGGTTTGGTTCCCCAATACCCACATTAAGCCAGTTCCAAAATGTGGCACATGCATTTGGAGTTTGTTTGCAGTACCTAGAGGCCCTGGGACACCCATTCTCTCCTTCTCTGTCCATCTCGCTTCTCTCTCTCTTTCCTTGCAAATAAATAAATACCTTCTTTAAAAAAAAATCCATTAAACTCTTCCTGTAGCACTGTAATGTGTCTCTCTTCTACAAATCAGCTCCAAAAGATCATAAGCCACACAGTCATATTTCTAGCCACAATGACGTCACTTAACTGGTACCAGTTTTCTAGTGTAATTACCTTAGTATTGCTGGGACAAAACTTCCTACCTAAAGAAACTGATGAGGGAAAGGTTTTTTTGTTTTGTTTTGTTTTGTTTTTTTTTTTTAATTGTGGCTTATACTCTTGAGAGGAATCTTCATGATATGTGGAGAAAACATGGTAGAGCACATTCTGGAAACCAGTTCCTCGCTACAGCAGGTGAAAACAGCAGCAGGAGAGTGAGCTGAACTAACCACTGTCAAGCTAGGGCTAATAAAATTCAAAGTCCACCTGCAGCAAGACACCAACATACCTCTTCCAGGAAGGATCAACCTCCCAAATTACAAACAGCTGAGGACCAAACATTCAAAACACATGAGTCTGTGTGGAAGACCTGATTACAACCACCACTGACATGAATTATTTCCCATGGAATAGGCCTCAAATCTAATCAGGGTGTAATTGTTTACTTCTAGAACTAAGTTAAGCCACTAATTCTCCAGGGGAACCATCTTACCTGGCTGATCAGTTCTGTAGCTTGATGACTAGTTAATTGCTACTCAGAGCAGTAATATAACAAGATCTTTTAGCAAAGCATCATAGTCTCAAAATTTTAGAAGACTTAATAATAATTAGTTTCAAGGCTTAAACAGGAGTAAGTTGATGGTAAAATATGTAAGAATAATTTGAAAAAAATCATCTGCAAAATGATTAATATACAAACTATAGGCAACTTTAAAAAGTTATTTAAAAATCCAGGCATGTTGGCAAATGTCTTTAATCACAGCACTTGCTAGGCACAGGTAGAAGGATTGCCTTGTGTATGAGGCCACCTTGAGACTACATAGCGAATTCCAGGTCAGCTTGGGCTAGAGTGTGACCTTACCTCTAATCCCCCCTGAAGAAACAGTTATAAAATCCAATTAACTAACACATACCCCAGAAAATCAGCAAAGAAATCAAAGCTACAATAGGATATGGTGATCCTAATGAAAATTACTATTATAAAACAATAGCAATGCCAATAAGGATACAAAGCAAAGGAAAGTCTGATGCACTGATGGGGGTATTCAAATGACTACAACTATTATGGAATACAACACAGAGGTTTGTGATGGTTAAATTTGTGTCCACTTGATCTGTTTAGGAACCCACAGACATTCCTCGTAAGTGGGTCTCTGAAGTTGCTTCCACGAAGGATTAATTAAAGTAGGAGTCCTTCTGCCATGGTGAGCCCTTCCCTCAGAGTGGGTGGCCCCTCTCAGAGGGCATGGGTTTATCTAAAGAAACTCTGGAAAGTACCCTCCCTTCTCACCTGGCTGCCAGTGCTGCTTGCTGCTTTCCAGTGTGGACTGAAGACCAGCATGGACTGAAGAGCAGTGTCTCTCCAGAACACCTCTAGACCTTTAGTGCCAGATTGGGACTGCTGAAGCATACAGCCTCTTGGACTAAGGAGCTACCAGGTTCCTTGACTCGCAGGCCTGCAATCTGCTATTGTTGAGCTGCCATAAACTAATCCAATAGATTCCATTTTAATACAATTCATTCTATCATTTCTGTTCCTCTACAGAACCCTGACTAATACAAGGTTTGTCAAAGAAACTGAGCATAGGTGTTGGAAGGCAGCTCAGATACTAAAGTACTTGCCTTGCATGTATGAGGGCCCAAATTTAATCCCCAGAAATCATGTAAAAGTGTTGTGCATGGACAGGAACACTAGTAGTCACAGTGCCAAGGAGTCAGAAAGGAGAATCCCTGGATCTTGCTGGCCAGCTAGTGTAGCTTAACTGGTAAACTCCAGGCCATTGAAGTAGTCACACAAAAGGTAGACAACATTCCTCAGGAACTGGGCTCTACACATTCCTGCATACACATGTATGTGTACCTACTTTTACATACACAGAAATTGCAAAACAGCAAATACAACCATATGATCTAGTTAAGCTATTTCTAATTTTATATCCAAGACTTACAAGAAATAGACATCTGTATGTCCATGTTTATATTGGCAATACATATAACAGCTGGTGATGGTTGAATAGAAAATAAAACATGGCGTACACATTCAAAGGCACATTACTAACTAAGATGGAAGAATAAAGTCCTGTACTTAGTGGCAAAATGAATATAATCGGAGATTATTACATTAAATGAGAAAGATAAGTCCCATATTTTCCTTATATATGGAGGGATTTTTTTTCAAAGAAGTTGCTCAAATTGTAAAATACTGACTACCTAGTATTGGATAAGGGGGCATGTTGGATGAAAGGAGACTTGATTGTCCAGCATACAACACATGTATATATTACACCAAATTCCACCAATATGTACAATGTGTTAATCAAACATTTTAAATTACAAAATGAAAGACTGTACATAAAAGACATCTAATAGAAATAAATTTTAGCATTTACGTAAGTTAACGCATTGGAATATAATATAAAAGAAGCATTCACCATATGTAAAGTAGAAAACATTAAATTTATATATAATTTTAAAAACAAACTTGATATTATTAAAATGATGTTTGCTCTTTTAGTTCATCCTATGGAACAATGTGGTCAAGCAAAATCAGATATAAAAATGTGAAAGCACCTGAGGTAAAAGGTAAGATGCTATTACAGAAGCCACCCACCACATGCAGCCAACAGAGAAAATTGAGAGATCTCTTTGGAATCTGGAAGGAAGCCAGTTCCTAGAGGGTTAGCCTGTATAGTGTTGGAACATGCTCCATGAGCAGCTAGGGGAAAATGGCCAACGAAGTTGTGAGCAAGCAAGGAACACTGCTATATGAAAGCAACCAGCCTGACAAGATGTACACATCTGTGCAAATGTGGCACACAGCTTAGTTGGGTCACCAATGACTCTCTGATTGGCTATTAGACCAGCTCAGTAGAAAGGAACCCTTAGCTAATATAAGGAACAAAGTCAAAATCCAGTGAAGACTAGGATCATGGACACCAATGAGAAGCTCCCACTAGTCTTTGGTCAAAAGAGAGGCTGTACTCGTCAAAAGCTCTCTAAATTAATTATGTTTTTCCCCTTTAACTTATGCTGATATCACTGTCTACTGGAGATTCTGTTTTTGTTTTTTTTTTTTTTTAAATACAAGAGGCAGCAAAAATCAAGACTACCAAAATCTGTCAACAACACAAGAAAAGATAGCTGAATTCCCATTCTGAGATAAGCCGCCCCTCACACAGCAGCTAGGGCCAATTGAGACCACAGAGAAATTTGGCAAGGTGAGCAAGAGTGCTGCTTTCACAACTAGCCTGACAACCTGGACCACTGTGATGGTGATACACACTGAGAATATTAAAAGCACACCAAAGCAGAAATCCAGAAGGTGCTGGGAGCTCAACACTAAAGTAGTCTTAAAGCACACGTACCAATGCTCAGGGAACTTGGAGGAAGAGAGGGGATAGAAAGAATGTGAGAGCCACAGAGTGGGAGGAATATCCAGAGGCATTGCCCCCTCCCCCCATTGACTGACTGCTGCTCTCACGACTCATAATCCACAACCCCATGGTGAACACCAACAATCCCATGGAGGAGGGCCCTCAGTGGAATGCGGACTGGGAGGAAGAAAGTAATACCAACACATGAGGTGTCCATACAGAATTTCTACTTAATAATAAACAAATAAATAAATATGAAATAAAATCATGATTGGCATTATTATCTATAGAATAGGGAAATTCTGGAAAAGTCAAGTCTTAAATTTCTCTTTGTTATTATGAGAAAATATTTAAAAAGAATTTATGTAGGGCCTCATGACACAGTCATGTAATCCAAGTTACTGCTGAGGCTGAAGCAGGAGATCATGAATTTAATGGATGCCTGGGCCACAGAGGAAGTCAAGTATGACCTGTGTAATTTAGTTACACCTTGTCTTGATATTTTATTTTTTAAGTTTGCTTATTTATATAGAGGGGAGATGGAGACAGAAAGATAGAGAGAGAGAGATAAAGTTTATAAGAATGAACTTCAGATCCATGCAGTATTTTGTGCATCTAGCTTTATGTGGGTATTGGGGAATTGAACCTGGGCCATCAGGCTTTGTAAGCAAGCACTTTTATCCTCTGAGCCATCTCTACAGTCCCACTTCAAAAAATACATTCTTTTTTAAGGAAATATGGGGACATAGATCGGATCAGTGGTAGATAATTTGTCTGCTATGCATGAAGACTTAGATTCAATCTGCAATAGTGCATAAAATTTTAAATAAATAAAATTTAAAAATGACAAATGTCTATGGTTTATCAAAATTATCACATTACTATAATGATAAGCACTTCCTATCCATAGTAAAATGTACATACCCATTGTTCATAATCATAAAATGAGTGTAAACTTCATAAAATTTTTACCCAACTTGACTCTAAAATCTAAACACTTGAGTAAAAGATACTTATATCATACTCTAGATGAGAAAACTTTATATTTTATGAGACTTACACATTGCCTAATGCACTAAGGAGGCACTTGAAAACTTTATATTTTAAATATTATTATTGCTGATTTTATTGAAAATTTATTCTTGCAAATACATTTAAAAGAAACCCAACCCATTTACATCAACAAGGAGGGTCCAATGGGAGGGGGTAGATCATGGATGAGCCTAAAGACTGGTAACAAACTGCCTGTATTTGCTGAAAAGAAAACTAATAAATGAAATTAAAAATAACTAACTAAATAAATAAAAATTTAAAAGAAACCAAAATTGCTATGATGCCAATTTTGATCTAGTATAGATGACAAAATTTAAGAATATTTATAGAAAGATAAGAATAAACATTTAAAATGCAATATCAATTTTATTATGCCTGATAATCTGAGAAAACGTGACCCGCAAACAATTAAAAATCATATACAGAGGTTGGAGAGAAGGCTTAGCAGGTAAGATGCTTGCCTGCAATGCCAAAGGACCTCGGTTTGATTCTCCAGTACCCAGATAAGCCAGGTGCACACAAGGTGGTACATGCATCTGGAGTTCATTTGCAGTTGCTGGAGGGCTTGGTGTGCCCATGTTCTTTCTCTTTCTCCTTCCCTCCATTTTTCTCTCTCTCAAAAATAAAATAACGTAAAAATTAAAAAAAAACTAAAAATAAAATTCATATACAGCATATTGTTATATGTTTTCTGCATATGTTAACACTGATTATAGCAAGTATTTCATGTGTGTAGATAGGAGTTATTGATAGATAGAAAACTGAAGGGTTTGGCTGGAAAACAAATTCAGAAATGCTACAAATGGAGTAATACCAGAAGTAAGCAGATACTCCCAAGGAAGCCCTGGAGAAAAGTAAACAGCCAATAATATCAAAGCAAAACTAATCTGTGGGTCAGTTTCAGAAAGAATTATTTCAAAGAACTTAGTTGAGAGCACCAGGGTTGTTCCTGCTCCCCACCCTGCCCCAATCTCTAATTCCTAAGCAGAATATCCGGCTGCAGTGAGTTTTGCTCTCAGAATGAAGCCCAGGAAATGACTCTGGATAAAATAGGCAGGATTACTAGCAAGGGTATTGTGACATGAGAAGGAAACCAAGCAGAAGTTGAGGCATTCTTCAGGAGACTGAAAAGAAGAAAATATTGGGCTAAGAGAGAGAACTGTACAAGCATTTTTGTTTACTTTCCAGAGAAGAACCCTGGTCTTTCATGTTTGCTGGCACCCCATCCACACAGAGATAAATACATGGATCAGGGTATAACTGCTTCACTTTTCTAGAACAGGGTCAGCTTTATTTCTGAAAAGGCATATGAAAGAAACAAAACAATCCCACTATCTACCATTCATATAATATAATATTATATGTTATATATAAAAATACCAACATGAAACCCGTTACATTTTATACTCACTTGAAAAAAAAAAAGAAAAGAGAATTTCAGGGAGGGAACATTCTCATAGAAATATCAACTGCTCCAAAAATACAATAAATTACTCTGAAAAATAATGGTTTTTTTTGTTTTTTTTTTTTAATTTATTTATTTATTTGAGAGCGACAGACACAGAGAGAAAGACAGATAGAGGGAGAGAGAGAGAATGGGTGCGCCAGGGCTTCCAGCCTCTGCAAACGAACTCCAGACGCGTGCGCCCCCTTGTGCATCTGACTAACGTGGGACCTGGGGAACCGAGCCTTGAACCTGGGTCCTAAGGCTTCACAGGCAAGCGCTTAACCGCTAAACCATCTCTCCAGCCCTGAAAAATAATGTTTTAAAACAGGAATTCTATATACTATACATGCTCATACCATTTATAAGATTGCAGTGGCTGAGGCTCTGGTGTGCCAACTGTCCCTCTCTCTCACATGCATGCAGATGCACTCTCTAAAAAGTAAGTTATGAAATCCAAATATATCTACTTTGAGAGACTGAAGAAAGAGAAATCTAACATTTACGAGTAGAGTGCAAAAGAAAATATACAAGACAAACAACCTGGCAATAGAAAATGTGAAAAACATTGGCATAAGAATATGGTGTAGACTATTACAGAAAATTAATGATAAAAATCAATGAATGTCTTTGCCAACTGCACTACATAATTCTATAATAAAGTATATTTAGATAATTTAATGTAAAATGTTGTTTATGTTTTTAATGCCATAAACTCAACATGTAGAAAAAGCTTTCATATTACATATAAGAAAATATAATTAAAAATTATTAAAAAAGTATAAACAAGAGAGCAAAAATGGGGTATGGTGAGATGGTTCGTGGTTAAGAGGTTCTTTTGCAAGCATGAGAGCTCCAAAGTACCTGAAATTGCTCAAGTTCAATATTCAGCAGCCATGTAAACATTCCTAGTCTTGTCAGAGTGGGCAGAGATTGGGAACTGGGTACCAGCATAAGGGTGAAGGAGATTGACACAGAAAACAATCAACTCCTACCAAATTAGATATCCAGAGACACAGAGGCCCCCAACACCTCATCACTGAAGCAGACCTAAAATGAACCCATCATGGCTCAGGGAAATTTGCAGAAGAGGGGGAGGAAAGAATGTCAGAGCCACATGTTGGGTCATGAAATGCACAGACATTTCCTCCTACCCATAACTGAGAGCTAACTCCACATTGCAAGACCCAAACACCTCAGCAAAGAGGAGCCAGGGGGAAGGAAGGAAGAAGGATAGGGAGGAGTCTAACAATGGTACTAACTTGACTGTATCCAGTGATTACAAAACTAATTAATAAAAAATAAGAATTAAAAGAAAGATCTGGCATGAATCAGGATAATGCATGAAAATTCTGTAAAAAAAAAAAAAAAAAAAAAAAAAAAAAAAAAAAAAAAAAAAAAAGAGTCAGAAATGGCATGCCTTTAATCCCAGCACTCAGGAGGCAGAAGGTAGGAGGGTTGTCATGAGTTTGAGGCCAGCCTAAGATTACATAATGAATTCCAGGTCAAACTGGGCTAGAGTGAGACCCTATCTCAACAAACCAAACCAAAAAATAAATAAATAAATAAATAAAAGTTAGACATGACAAAGTAGAAAAATAATAATAAAATTTGAAAATGATATTAAAAAGAGGCTAAGGTTAGATTCTCTTGTTAATTTGACCTAATTAGAAATCCAATGAAAATAACCTCTTGGTTGGGTCTGTGAGTTCATTTCCAGGAAGAATTAACTGAGCAACAAAGTCCTTCCTAGCAATAGGTGCCCTTCTTGTTGGGGACTCTACATAAGGCAGCTCAGCAGAACACAGAACTTTTTCCTTGGTCGGGCTGACCCTGCTACTTACTGCTGTGTGCTTTTTGCCTGGCCCTGCCTGTTGCTCATTGTTGTGTGTGTCTTCTGTTTGGCTATCATCTGGAGACATTGGAACCCAGCTAGCAACTGGCCTTGTTGACTGAGCAGATACAGGATCCCTCAACTCTCAAGCCTGGCTGGCATTTTGGAGGTCAATGCTGAACACAGCACCATTTTCACCACAAGCCAACTTGTGAGGTACTCCTGTGTGCCTCGCCAAACACTTGATGATCTCAATGTATGGTGTAGTAGTTTGATTCAGGTGTCCCCCGTAAATTTAGGTGTTCTGAATGCTACGTTCCAAGTTAATGGAGATTTGGGAATTAAAGCCTTCTGGAGGCAGTGTATTGTTGGGGATAGGCTTCAGGGTGTTATAGCCAGTTTCCCCTTGCCAGTGTTTGGAACACTCTCCTGTTCCTGTTGTCCACTTGATGTTGGCCAGAAAGTGATGTCCACCCTCTGCTCATGCTATTGTTTTCCCTGCTATCATGGAGCTGTCCCTCAAGACTGTAAGCAAAAATAAACCTCTTTTTTCCCACAAACTGCTCTTGTTTGAGTGATTTCTACCAGCAATGCAAACCTGACTGCAGCAGTAAAGTGGTACTGAGAAGTGGGATTGCTATTAGATACCTGACTGTATGGCTTTGGTCTTTTGGAGCTGATTTTCAAGAGGAATGTGGAAGGATTTGAAACCTTGGCCTGAGAGATGTCTTGCAGAACTGTAAGTACAGATTGTTGGACTATTATGGTCAGAATTGAAAGATCTGAATGCCATAAGAACTATGGACTGTGAGGTTTGGCTTATGAGGGTGAGAAAGAGCTTTGTTTGGACTGGGCTAGCACTTTGTGTGAGAAGCTCACTCTTATGCCCATGTCCTAAGAAGTTGTGCAGGATTGCTTTGCGTAGAAATGAACTAGTGTGAGCAGAGGGATATGGCACAGAAAGAAACTTCTTGGATGAACTTCTGCCCATTCAGCTGCAATTGAGAAATTATAATCTTTGAGATTGGGCCAGTTTACCTGCACTGGGGCAACAGGAAGAATGGAGATTCTTTTGAAGGGGCCTGAGTGCTCAAAGAGTGTCCTGTTCTTCAAAATCTGCTTCATTACCCTCTGGATTAACAAATTGGCACCCTACCTGGTATTGTGGAGTATAAGAAATGCAGAAAAGAGAGGGTCACTGAGTTTGCTATGCAGTCTTATGTTTTGGAAATGGCCATGGGCAGCATGAAGCAGGTTTGCTAGAAGCCTGCATCGAGACCCAATGGAGCTGTGAGGATGAACCTTGGATTGCAATGGAGACCCAGTGGAGATGCCTGGACCACGAGATGGCTGGTAAGAAATGCTGCTGTTCCCAATGAAGTTTTCCATGACTGTGAGTAGCATAGGTGGAGGTGTGGAATTGGAACTCCAGAGACTTGGTGCTGTTTATTATTATTGGACTTAGAGGTTTGTCACTGTGTAGAATTGTTGGAGTAGAAGCTACAAAGTTTAATGTTTGCCCTGGTTGTTTTAAAACTTGTATTGGTTAAATATTTCTTTGCTAGGTCCAATGCCATCTTTTGCAGTGTGAATATTTATACTGTGCCTTTTGGGTTTTGGGTTTTTTTTTTGGCATTATGGCTCAGTTAAAAGTACTTGGACTATGATGATATATGAACATTATTAGGACTGATAAAAACTATGGAAACTTTTAAGGATAGACTGAATGCTTTGCATTTTGCATCATGTATAATTATCAGTTTATGGGGGCTAGGGGTAGAATGTGTTGGTTTGATTCAGGTGTCCCCCATAAACTTAGGTGTTCTGAATGCTAGTTTCCCAGCTGATGGAGATTTGGGAATTAATGCCTCCTGGAGGCAGTGTTATTGTTGGGGGCAGGCTTATGGGTGTTATAGCCAGTTTTCCCTTGCCAGTGTTTGGCACACTCTCTTGTTCCTGTTGTCCACTTGATGTTGGCCAGGAAGTGATGTCCACCCTTTGCTCATGCTATTGTTTTCCCTGCCATCATGGAGCTTCTCCTCGAGTCTGTAATCCAAAATAAACCCCCTTTTTCCCCAGGAGATGCTCTTGGTTGGGTGATTTATACCAGCAATTTGAACATGACTGCAACAGATGGCATATTGGAGAAGTATGTTACCCATATGCACCCATCAAGATCACATGTGGTCAGCATGGAACCATCATAATTAGGAAGGATCTGAGCTTGCAGGACATTATTTTGGTGGCCACTTTGAAAGTTGAGTACTGGACCCTGATGTGCCCAGTACTACACGATCATGTGCAGATCATCATGTCCACTGGCTAGCCTGGTGCTATGCTGGTTAAATTTCACAGTATTGACACATGCCACATGGCCTCCTAGACCTTATTGTAAGCAGAAGCACTGGAAAAGGCTCTTGCCTCACAGGCATCATACACAAAGTGGGTATTTGACCCCAGCTGCCTGTCCAGCAGACTAGAAAGGACTTTCTAGTGAGATCTTGGGAGAGAACTTGTCTCTAAGGATAGCCACTGTTCTAGAGAATCATTTTCACAAAAGTGACTCTGCATGCTAATGGCCGCACTGGGACCAAAACCTACCTTAGGTTCTTCCTGGGTCTCACAATTATTCTCCTCCACCTCCACCATAAATGGGTACTGTCTCAGCATGTGTTCCATTATGGTTTCTGTATGGCTGTCAAAAGTTTCGGA
Source organism: Jaculus jaculus (assembly GCF_020740685.1). Taxonomy (NCBI): domain Eukaryota; kingdom Metazoa; phylum Chordata; class Mammalia; order Rodentia; family Dipodidae; genus Jaculus; species Jaculus jaculus. The sequence goes on from NC_059125.1 coordinate 23,073,985, forward strand.
GTCCTCCCAACCAGTAATAATGACTCGACCACCATCATCATTGCCTTTACCATCTGTAAGATTGTAACCATTACCACCTCCTTCACCATCCTCATAGCCATCACTACACTACCATCACCATGGCCATTGCAATCGCCACCACCACCACCATGGTCACTGCCATTACATTTACCACCACCGCTAGCATGACTATTGCCATTGCCACTACCAACACTACCTTGGCCATCACTGTCACCACCACATGCATGGTCATTGTAATCGCCATCATCTAGGCCATTGCCATCACCTTTACCATGGCCATCACCACTACTACCACCTCCACCACCATCACCTCTACCATGGCCATAATGATCACCACCTCTGCCATCATCATGTGCACCATCACAGCTGACAACAGTGGCACCAGAATTGTCTGGGCCCTTACCTTAATTGTCTGTGCTGTCTTGTGTAGGGGCACTGCCATGTTAAGTGCTGGTCCTGGCTTCAGCTGAGCTCAGATCCATTTCTGGGAGGTCAGGTGGGCTGCTGTGGGAAGAAGACATCTGTCCACCCTCCTGGGCGCCATCCATCTCCAACTCCTCCTGGGGGTGCTTTCGGTGCATGAGGTGTGGTGCGGCCTTTTTCTTACTTCTCTTTTCCCTTTCCCTTCCCCTTCTCCTTTCCCTTCCCCTTACCACTACTGCTGCTCAGATGGTCTTGGTCCAACATTGCCAAAGACTGTGAAGGTCACAGGGGCAAGGTATGGAAATCACCAGACACTGGAAGTTCAGGGAAAGAAGCAGGCCCACCCTGAATGAAGACCACAGGTCACAGGAGAAGACACAGGGGAGAAGAAAACTGGTGGCAGGGGAAGTGGCATAGGCCAAAATGTCAGATAATGAGTTCACAAAGCTTCTCTTTTCATATTTGGGGAATTCTTTTTTAGTTTTTTTTTTTTTTAAGATTAAGAGATCTGCTTCCCTAAAACAAAATATTTTGGGTAGAGGAAAGACACCTTTTAGATAAGATCTGGAAGAATGCCATGTTCTAATTGCATTTATCCATGAAGGGAGACAAGAAAACAACAGTGAATGAGAAGACTTAAAGCTTTCTTGGGAGCTCAGAATGTAGTATGGTGGGTCAGATTGCCATCTCTGCCCCCTTCAAAAATGTTATGTTATGTCTTTGATGCAGAAGATTGTTTGGAACAGCCTATTCAAAACAGGAAAGTTAATCCTATTGGGGAATGAGGTTTGTTGTCTGGAGGCATAGAGATTCCATTTGTATTTTCTTGACTTAAAAGTATAATGAGAGTCTGGAGAGATGGCCCAGTGGTTTATGGCACTTGCACGCAGTATGGCAGTCTCGCATTCTGGGTCCAATTCCCCACTACCCAGGTAATGACAGATGCACAAAGCGGCACTTACATCTGGAGTTATTTTGCAGTGGAAAGATGTCCTAGTGCACCTGTCTCAGTCTTTCTGCCTACATTTCTTCCTCTCTCTTGAGTAAATAAGTAAAAATATTAAAAAATATATAAAATGATGTTGCAATCATATTTACCTTTAACCATTTCACAGCTGGAGTGCATAATTGGTTTAAACAAATACATTCATTCAAGCAAATTCCAAATTATTTTGACAGTTTAGGGAGATAAAAAAATTAGAGACAAAGGGTCCTTTATTATATGCAATAAGATAGTTAATAATAATAATTTAATAATAAAAATTTCCCATCCAAAAATCTATTCAATTTATTTGTTTTTAGAAAACCTTTTTGTGATATCTTTTATTGATTTTAACTCTCTTTTATTGCCTTTATCATTTTTAATTTTGCTTTCTTAAAGTTGCTTTTGTTTTTCTTTCCCTACTTTTTGAGACAAATATTATATTCTTACTAGTTTATCAATTTTGACCATTTTGTGGCCATATCTCTAAGTATATGCTGAACACTTTTCTTGAAATATTATACTATATTAAATTTTCATTCTATGTATTAATATCTGTATTATTTTTCCTTCTTCATAGTTTATTTCAAGTGTGATTATCAGTACTCTATGTTAGGGTGATTTGTGGTTATCTATAATTCATATTCTATTCAATTTCCTTATGATTTGTGACTATCATTTTGAACTCTTTGAGATCACCAGAAGTAATTTTGTGGACTGGAATATAGGTTTTTATTTGAAATGCTCCCTATCTTGAGACATATATGTTGTGCATTTATTGGAGAAAGCATTAGTTATCTGCTTGTTGCAGTTCCCCTGAGGCTGGTTGACAGGCTAGCGGTTGGAGCAATACTTATTTTGTTACTTCCTATATGTTTCTTTTGGTCCCTGGCAAATGTAATAGAGGTGACACATCTTATGATAGGCAGTCAGCTATCTGTTCTTGCCATATTGATGGATCTTGGATCGCCTCAGTTTTCTCTTCCATCTGTAAAATAAAATAGATTCTCCAACCAAGAGTGAGAGCAGCTTGGACTAAAGAGGATTAGTGTAGTTATTTGAGAAAGTTGTTAGTATGCAAGCTTACTCTTCTTATTCTTTTTTTTTTAGATTATTTATTAATGATTCAATCTTGTTGCTTATTCTTGAGCTGTTTAAATTATTGAGCTCAACTTGGTTTAATTTTGGTAGGTTGTTGCAGTCAGGTTTACATTGCTGTCAGAAATCACCTGACCAAGAGCAGCTTTTGGGAAAAAGGGGTTTATTTTGACTTACAGACTCAAGGGGAAGCTCTATGATGGCAGGGGAAAATTACAGCATGAGCAGAAAGTGGTCATTAGCCCCCTGGACAACATAAGGTAGACAACAGCAACAGGACAATGTACCAAACACTGGCAAGGGGACACTGGTTATAATAAATATAAACCCACCCCCAACAATATACTGCCTCCAGGATGTGTTAATTCCCAAATCTCCATCAGCTGGGAACCTAGCATTCAGAACACCTATGTTTATGAAGGATGCCTGAATCAAATCACCATACCTAGTTTCTACAATAATCTCCCTGGAAAATAATCACACTTCAAGTTAAAAGTGAGAGTAGCACTCATATTCAGTCACTTCCTCTCTAAAGCTTCATGGACACTGGCAGATGTGACTCATCTTGTGCCAGTTAGTCAACTTTGCTTTCTTGTCATAGTGATAGGACCTGAGTGTCCATTGTATTCATTAACATCTGTACAAATCATAGTCTCCAGCAAAAAAGAGAGTATCATAGATCAAATGGTATAACATAGACATGTAGAAGACCTGTTGATGGGCATAACCTCAACCGGTATCCAAAGGACAGAGGAAACATGACTGTGTAGCTTTTTGCCTTTTGAAGCTGATATGCAGGAGAAAAGTGGCAGGATTTGAAACCTGGGCTTAAGAGATGCCTTGCTGTACTATAAGTACAATTTGATGGGCTATTCTGGTCAGAGTTGAAAGACCTGAGTACTATAAGAACTATGGACTGTGAGGTTTGGCTTATGAAGGTAGGAAAGAGCTTTGCCTGGGCTGAGATGGAAGCAATTTGTGAGAGGCTTGCTGTTATGCCCTTGTTCTGGGAACTTGTGTAGTGTTGCAATGCATAGAAATGGACTGTTGTGAGAAGAGGAATATGGCACAGGAAAAAATGAAATCTTTGGGCCAAAACTTCTCTCCATTGATCTGCAATTGTTTGGGAGATTAAACCTATTGAGATTGGACCAGCTGATCTGCATTGGACCATCAAGAAGCATGTGGAATCTTTATTGTATATGTAGAGGAATAGTATAGGTGGGTCAATGGTAGATCTATTTTATTGGATTTTTCAGGAAAGTCCACACTGATTTCAATAATGAATGTACAAGTTTGCACATGTGCAATAGTGATTGAGGGTTCCTCTTTCCCCATACCTTTATTAGCATGTATTGTATTTGATTTTCTGATGATAGCCCTTCTAACAGAAGTGAAGTAGAATTTCAAAATAGTTTTCCTTTGGGTTGCCCTAGTGGCTAAAGATGTTAAACATTTTTAGATGTGTTTTTTCCTATGATAACTTTCTATTCAGTTCCCCACCCAATCTTTTGCTTGGATCGATTACATTTTATTGTTTCATGAATTCTTTGTATGCTCAGATGTGTAGCTAGGGAAGATTTTATCCCATTATGTAGGTTGTCTATTGATTCTGTTAATTTTTACTTGGCTGCACAATAGCTTTTTAGTTTCATGAGATCATTGTGATAGAGTGCTTATCTTATGTACTGGCCTACTGAGGCCTTATTCAGAAATTCATTCCCAAGTCATGTATCTTGGAGTGTACTCCCTACTTTTTCTTCTAGTAGTTTTAAAGTTTTGGGTCTTATATAGAAGCCTTTAATCCATTTACAGTTGAGTTTTTTTGCAGCTTGAGATGAGTGGTTCAACTGTCACTCCTCCACATACTTGTGTAGTTACATGGGCCATCTCTGTTTGTTGAAAGTGCTTTCTTTTGTCTAGTGTGTGTGGTTGGCATTGTTGTCAAACATTAGGTGGCTATTATTGCTGAAACTAATACCTGGTTCTTCAATTTTATTCCACTGATCTATGTGTCCATTTTGGGGTCACTGCTACTATGCTGTTTTTATTACTATGACTTTGTATTATATCTCAAAATAAGGTTTGGTGGTACCATCAGTAGTATTCTGTTTGCTGATGATATTTTTCGCTATCAGTGGCTTTTTGTGCTTCCACGTGAATTTTGTAACTATCTTCTATTTCTGTTAAGAATGGTGCTGGAAGTCTAATTGAAATTTCATTGCATCCATATATAGCTTTTGGTAGAATGGATATTTTCACAATATTCTCCCAATATAATATTATATTAGATCTTTCCATATTCTTATATCTTAAGTTAATTTCTTCAGTGTTTTTTTTTTTGTTTTAATCATAGCATTATTTTACTTCCTTGGATAGGAATATTCCAAGATCTTTAAATTTTGTAGCTATTGCAAATGGGATGGATTCCCTGATTTGTTCATCCATATGTTTGTCTTTGGTTTATATGAAAACTACTGGATTATGTGTGTTGATTTTATATCCTGCCACTTTGTTGAAAGAGTTTATCAGCTCTAGGAATTTTATGGTACAGTCTTTTAGGTCACAAGTATGGAATCATATCATATGGAAATAAGGCTAATTTCACTCCTTTTCTTTTCAATTTGTACTTCTTTTATTTCTTTCTCTTGTCATAGTACTCAAGTTAAGACTTAAAATACTTCGATAGTGATCTGATACATGGGTGAATTAAGACCCTGATCTCTTGATAAACCCTGTGGACATCTTCATTGACATGCTTTCTGTGGTGATGAGGCTCATACAGTGCTTGGAATTGATGGTTGTTGCACAGCGAGGACAACAGTTGGAGGCCTGAATCCTAATAAGACATGACAAAGGCATTTCATGGGTCCCTTTTTCATCAAATTTTATCCTTTTGCTATGTATCATTCACTTCGTTGGCCAGTTGTCCTTTGCTCATGTAATGTGTGCTTAATTGTTTGGTATTGTAGAAAATAAAACAAATACTGGTTTTTATTTGAAAAAAAAATAAAATATTTTGTTAAATAGCACTGAGTCCACAATTTTATTCCAGATATTAGTGGGAATGCTTCAAGTAGTTCTTCATTTAGTATGATATCAGTTGTATATATCTTACATATAGCATTTATTGTGTTGAGATATGATCCCTAAATCCTTATTATCACCAGTATTTAAATTATTTAGGATGTTGTATTTTGTAGAAGGCCTTTTTCCATCTA